>NC_091282.1:1229767319-1230067319 GCF_032444005.1 Ranitomeya imitator
GTACTCACTGCTGTACCTAATGCTGCTCCTCCTGTACTCACTGCTGTACCTAATGCTGCTCCTCCTGTACTCACTGCTGTACCTAATGCTGCTCCTCCTGTACTCACTGCTGCACCTAATGCTGATCCTCCTGTACTCACTGCTGCACCTAATGCTGCTCCTCCTGTACTCACTGCTGTATCTAATGCTGCTCCTCCTGTACTCACTGCTGCTCCTAATGCTGCTCCTCCTGTACTCACTGCTGCACCTAATGCTGCTCCTCCTGTATATACTGCTGTACCTAATGCTGCTCCTCCTGTACTCACTGCTGTACCTAATGCTGCTCCTCCTGTACTCACTGCTGCTCCTAATGCTGCTCCTCCTGTACTCACTGCTGCACCTAATGCTGCTCCTCCTGTACTCACTGCTGCACCTAATGCTGCTCCTCCTGTATATACTGCTGCACCTCAGGCTGCTCCTCCTGTACTCACTGCTGTACCTAATGCTGCTCCTCCTGTACTCACTGCTGTACCTAATGCTGCTCCTCCTGTACTCACTGCTGTACCTAATGCTGCTCCTCCTGTACTCACTGCTGCACCTAATGCTGCTCCTCCTGTACTCACTGCTGCACCTAATGCTGCTCCTCCTGTACTCACTGCTGCTCCTAATGCTGCTCCTCCTGTACTCACTGCTGCACCTAATGCTGCTCCTCCTGTACTCACTGCTGCTCCTAATGCTGCTCCTCCTGTACTCACTGCTGCTCCTAATGCTGCTCCTCCTGTACTCACTGCTGTACCTAATGCTGCTCCTCCTGTACTCACTGCTGCACCTAATGCTGCTCCTCCTGTACTCACTGCTGCACCTAATGCTGCTCCTCCTGTACTCACTGCTGCACCTAATGCTGCTCCTCCTGTACTCACTGCTGCACCTAATGCTGCTCCTCCTGTACTCACTGCTGCTCCTAATGCTGCTCCTCCTGTACTCACTGCTGTATCTAATGCTGCTCCTCCTGTACTCACTGCTGTATCTAATGCTGCTCCTCCTGTACTCACTGCTGCACCTCAGGCTGCTCCAACTGTACTCACTGCTGCACCTCAGGCTGCTCCTCCTGTACTCACTGCTGTACCTAATGCTGCTCCTCCTGTACTCACTGCTGCACCTAATGCTGCTCCTCCTGTACTCACTGCTGTACCTAATGCTGCTCCTCCTGTACTCACTGCTGCACCTCAGGCTGCTCCTCCTGTACTCACTGCTGTACCTAATGCTGCTCCTCCTGTACTCACTGCTGCACCTAATGCTGCTCCTCCTGTACTCACTGCTGTACCTAATGCTGCTCCTCCTGTACTCACTGCTGCTCCTAATGCTGCTCCTCCTGTACTCACTGCTCTACCTAATGCTGCTCCTCCTGTATATACTGCTGTACCTAATGCTGCTCCTCCTGTACTCACTGCTGTACCTAATGCTGCTCCTCCTGTACTCACTGCTGTACCTAATGCTGCTCCTCCTGTACTCACTGCTGTACCTAATGCTGCTCCTCCTGTACTCACTGCTGTACCTAGTGCTGCTCCTCCTGTACTCACTGCTGCACCTAATGCTGCTCCTCCTGTACTCACTGCTGTACCTAATGCTGCTCCTCCTGTACTCACTGCTGCACCTAATGCTGCTCCTCCTGTACTCACTGCTGTACCTAATGCTGCTCCTCCTGTACTCACTGCTGCTCCTAATGCTGCTCCTCCTGTACTCACTGCTGTACCTAATGCTGCTCCTCCTGTACTCACTGCTGTACCTAATGCTGCTCCTCCTGTACTCACTGCTGCACCTAATGCTGCTCCTCCTGTACTCACTGCTGCACCTAATGCTGCTCCTCCTGTACTCACTGCTGTACCTAATGCTGCTCCTCCTGTACTCACTGCTGTACCTAATGCTGCTCCTCCTGTACTCACTGCTGCTCCTAATGCTGCTCCTCCTGTACTCACTGCTGCACCTAATGCTGCTCCTCCTGTACTCACTGCTGCACCTAATGCTGCTCCTCCTGTACTCACTGCTGTACCTAATGCTGCTCCTCCTGTACTCACTGCTGTACCTAATGCTGCTCCTCCTGTACTCACTGCTGCACCTAATGCTGCTCCTCCTGTACTCACTGCCGTTCCTAATGCTGCTCCTCCTGTACTCACTGCCGTACCTAATGCTGCTCCTCCTGTACTCACTGCTGTACCTAATGCTGCTCCTCCTGTACTCACTGCTGTACCTAATGCTGCTCCTCCTGTACTCACTGCTGTACCTAATGCTGCTCCTCCTGTACTCACTGCTGCACCTAATGCTGCTCCTCCTGTACTCACTGCTGCACCTAATGCTGCTCCTCCTGTACTCACTGCTGCACCTAATGCTGCTCCTCCTGTACTCACTGCTGCACCTAATGCTGCTCCTCCTGTTCTCACTGCTGTACCTAATGCTGCTCCTCCTGTTCTCACTGCTGCACCTAATGCTGCTCCTCCTGTACTCACTGCTGTACCTAATGCTGCTCCTCCTGTACTCACTGCTGCACCTAATGCTGCTCCTCCTGTATTCACTGCTGTACCTCAGGCTGCTCCTCCTGTACTCACTGCTGTACCTAATGCTGCTCCTCCTGTTCTCACTGCTGTACCTAATGCTGCTCCTCCTGTACTCACTGCTGTACCTAATGCTGCTCCTCCTGTACTCACTGCTGCACCTAATGCTGCTCCTCCTGTACTCACTGCTGCACCTAATGCTGCTCCTCCTGTACTCACTGCTGCTCCTAATGCTGCTCCTCCTGTACTCACTGCTGCACCTAATGCTGCTCCTCCTGTACTCACTGCTGCTCCTAATGCTGCTCCTCCTGTACTCACTGCTGCTCCTAATGCTGCTCCTCCTGTACTCACTGCTGTACCTAATGCTGCTCCTCCTGTACTCACTGCTGCACCTAATGCTGCTCCTCCTGTACTCACTGCTGCACCTAATGCTGCTCCTCCTGTACTCACTGCTGCACCTAATGCTGCTCCTCCTGTACTCACTGCTGCACCTAATGCTGCTCCTCCTGTACTCACTGCTGCTCCTAATGCTGCTCCTCCTGTACTCACTGCTGTATCTAATGCTGCTCCTCCTGTACTCACTGCTGTATCTAATGCTGCTCCTCCTGTACTCACTGCTGCACCTCAGGCTGCTCCAACTGTACTCACTGCTGCACCTCAGGCTGCTCCTCCTGTACTCACTGCTGTACCTAATGCTGCTCCTCCTGTACTCACTGCTGCACCTAATGCTGCTCCTCCTGTACTCACTGCTGTACCTAATGCTGCTCCTCCTGTACTCACTGCTGCACCTCAGGCTGCTCCTCCTGTACTCACTGCTGTACCTAATGCTGCTCCTCCTGTACTCACTGCTGCACCTAATGCTGCTCCTCCTGTACTCACTGCTGTACCTAATGCTGCTCCTCCTGTACTCACTGCTGCTCCTAATGCTGCTCCTCCTGTACTCACTGCTCTACCTAATGCTGCTCCTCCTGTATATACTGCTGTACCTAATGCTGCTCCTCCTGTACTCACTGCTGTACCTAATGCTGCTCCTCCTGTACTCACTGCTGTACCTAATGCTGCTCCTCCTGTACTCACTGCTGTACCTAATGCTGCTCCTCCTGTACTCACTGCTGTACCTAGTGCTGCTCCTCCTGTACTCACTGCTGCACCTAATGCTGCTCCTCCTGTACTCACTGCTGTACCTAATGCTGCTCCTCCTGTACTCACTGCTGCACCTAATGCTGCTCCTCCTGTACTCACTGCTGTACCTAATGCTGCTCCTCCTGTACTCACTGCTGCTCCTAATGCTGCTCCTCCTGTACTCACTGCTGTACCTAATGCTGCTCCTCCTGTACTCACTGCTGTACCTAATGCTGCTCCTCCTGTACTCACTGCTGCACCTAATGCTGCTCCTCCTGTACTCACTGCTGCACCTAATGCTGCTCCTCCTGTACTCACTGCTGTACCTAATGCTGCTCCTCCTGTACTCACTGCTGTACCTAATGCTGCTCCTCCTGTACTCACTGCTGCTCCTAATGCTGCTCCTCCTGTACTCACTGCTGCACCTAATGCTGCTCCTCCTGTACTCACTGCTGCACCTAATGCTGCTCCTCCTGTACTCACTGCTGTACCTAATGCTGCTCCTCCTGTACTCACTGCTGTACCTAATGCTGCTCCTCCTGTACTCACTGCTGCACCTAATGCTGCTCCTCCTGTACTCACTGCCGTACCTAATGCTGCTCCTCCTGTACTCACTGCCGTACCTAATGCTGCTCCTCCTGTACTCACTGCTGTACCTAATGCTGCTCCTCCTGTACTCACTGCTGTACCTAATGCTGCTCCTCCTGTACTCACTGCTGTACCTAATGCTGCTCCTCCTGTACTCACTGCTGCACCTAATGCTGCTCCTCCTGTACTCACTGCTGCACCTAATGCTGCTCCTCCTGTACTCACTGCTGCACCTAATGCTGCTCCTCCTGTACTCACTGCTGCACCTAATGCTGCTCCTCCTGTTCTCACTGCTGTACCTAATGCTGCTCCTCCTGTTCTCACTGCTGCACCTAATGCTGCTCCTCCTGTACTCACTGCTGTACCTAATGCTGCTCCTCCTGTACTCACTGCTGCACCTAATGCTGCTCCTCCTGTATTCACTGCTGTACCTCAGGCTGCTCCTCCTGTACTCACTGCTGTACCTAATGCTGCTCCTCCTGTTCTCACTGCTGTACCTAATGCTGCTCCTCCTGTACTCACTGCTGCTCCTAATGCTGCTCCTCCTGTACTCACTGCTGTACCTAATGCTGCTCCTCCTGTACTCACTGCTGTACCTAATGCTGCTCCTCCTGTACTCACTGCTGCACCTAATGCTGCTCCTCCTGTACTCACTGCTGCACCTAATGCTGCTCCTCCTGTACTCACTGCTGCACCTAATGCTGCTCCTCCTGTACTCACTGCTGCACCTAATGCTGCTCCTCCTGTACTCACTGCTGCACCTAATGCTGCTCTTCCTGTACTCACTGCTGCACCTAATGCTGCTCCTCCTGTACTCACTGCTGCACCTAATGCTGCTCCTCCTGTACTCACTGCTGCACCTAATGCTGCTCTTCCTGTACTCACTGCTGCACCTAATGCTGCTCCTCCTGTACTCACTGCTGCTCCTAATGCTGCTCTTCCTGTACTCACTGCTGCACCTAATGCTGCTCCTCCTGTACTCACTGCTGTACATAATGCTGCTCCTCCTGTATATACTGCTGCACCTAATGCTGCTCCTCCTGTACTCACTGCTGCTCCTAATGCTGCTCCTCCTGTACTCACTGCTGTACCTAATGCTGCTCCTCCTGTACTCACTGCTGCACCTAATGCTGCTCCTCCTGTACTCACTGCTGTACCTAATGCTGCTCCTCCTGTACTCACTGCTGTACCTAATGCTGCTCCTCCTGTACTCACTGCTGCACCTAATGCTGCTCCTCCTGTACTCACTGCTGCACCTAATGCTGCTCCTCCTGTACTCACTGCTGCACCTAATGCTGCTCTTCCTGTACTCACTGCTGCACCTAATGCTGCTCCTCCTGTACTCACTGCTGCTCCTAATGCTGCTCTTCCTGTACTCACTGCTGCACCTAATGCTGCTCCTCCTGTACTCACTGCTGCACCTAATGCTGCTCCTCCTGTACTCACTGCTGTACCTAATGCTGCTCCTCCTGTACTCACTGCTGTACCTAATGCTGCTCCTCCTGTACTCACTGCTGTACCTAATGCTGCTCCTCCTGTACTCACTGCTGTACCTAATGCTGCTCCTCCTGTACTCACTGCTGTACCTAATGCTGCTCCTCCTGTACTCACTGCTGCACCTAATGCTGCTCCTCCTGTACTCACTGCTGTACCTAATGCTGCTCCTCCTGTACTCACTGCTGCTCCTAATGCTGCTCCTCCTGTACTCACTGCTGTACCTAATGCTGCTCCTCCTGTACTCACTGCTGTACCTAATGCTGCTCCTCCTGTACTCACTGCTGTACCTAATGCTGCTCCTCCTGTACTCACTGCTGTACCTAGTGCTGCTCCTCCTGTACTCACTGCTGCACCTAATGCTGCTCCTCCTGTACTCACTGCTGTACCTAATGCTGCTCCTCCTGTACTCACTGCTGCTCCTAATGCTGCTCCTCCTGTACTCACTGCTGTACCTAATGCTGCTCCTCCTGTACTCACTGCTGTACCTAATGCTGCTCCTCCTGTACTCACTGCTGCACCTAATACTGCTCCTCCTGTACTCACTGCTGTACCTAATGCTGCTCCTCCTGTACTCACTGCTGTACCTAATGCTGCTCCTCCTGTACTCACTGCTGCTCCTAATGCTGCTCCTCCTGTACTCACTGCTGCACCTAATGCTGCTCCTCCTGTACTCACTGCTGTACCTAATGCTGCTCCTCCTGTACTCACTGCTGCACCTAATGCTGCTCCTCCTGTACTCACTGCTGCACCTAATGCTGCTCCTCCTGTACTCACTGCTGCACCTAATGCTGCTCCTCCTGTACTCACTGCTGTACCTAATGCTGCTCCTCCTGTACTCACTGCTGCACCTAATGCTGCTCCTCCTGTACTCACTGCTGTACCTAATGCTGCTCCTCCTGTACTCACTGCTGCACCTAATGCTGCTCCTCCTGTACTCACTGCTGCACCTAATGCTGCTCCTCCTGTACTCACTGCTGTACCTAATGCTGCTCCTCCTGTACTCACTGCTGTACCTAATGCTGCTCCTCCTGTACTCACTGCTGCTCCTAATGCTGCTCCTCCTGTACTCACTGCTGCACCTAATGCTGCTCCTCCTGTACTCACTGCTGCACCTAATGCTGCTCCTCCTGTACTCACTGCTGTACCTAATGCTGCTCCTCCTGTTCTCACTGCTGTACCTAATGCTGCTCCTCCTGTTCTCACTGCTGCACCTAATGCTGCTCCTCCTGTACTCACTGCTGTACCTAATGCTGCTCCTCCTGTACTCACTGCTGCACCTAATGCTGCTCCTCCTGTATTCACTGCTGTACCTCAGGCTGCTCCTCCTGTACTCACTGCTGTACCTAATGCTGCTCCTCCTGTTCTCACTGCTGCACCTAATGCTGCTCCTCCTGTATTCACTGCTGTACCTCAGGCTGCTCCTCCTGTACTCACTGCTGTACCTAATGCTGCTCCTCCTGTTCTCACTGCTGTACCTAATGCTGCTCCTCCTGTACTCACTGCTGCACCTAATGCTGCTCCTCCTGTACTCACTGCTGTACCTAATGCTGCTCCTCCTGTATATACTGCTGCACCTAATGCTGCTCCTCCTGTACTCACTGCTGCTCCTAATGCTGCACCTCCTGTACTCACTGCTGTACCTAATGCTGCTCCTCCTGTACTCACTGCTGTACCTAATGCTGCTCCTCCTGTACTCACTGCTGCACCTAATGCTGCTCCTCCTGTATTCACTGCTGCACCTAATGCTGCTCCTCCTGTACTCACTGCTGTACCTAATGCTGCTCCTCCTGTACTCACTGCTGTACCTAATGCTGCACCTCCTGTACTCACTGCTGTACCTAATGCTGCTCTTCCTGTACTCACTGCTGCACCTAATGCTGCTCCTCCTGTACTCACTGCTGCACCTAATGCTGCTCCTCCTGTACTCACTGCTGTACCTAATGCTGCTCCTCCTGTACTCACTGCTGTACCTAATGCTGCTCCTCCTGTACTCACTGCTGCTCCTAATGCTGCTCTTCCTTTACTCACTGCTGTACCTAATGCTGCTCCTCCTGTACTCACTGCTGCACCTAATGCTGCTCCTCCTGTACTCACTGCTGCACCTAATGCTGCTCCTCCTGTACTCACTGCTGTACCTAATGCTGCTCCTCCTGTACTCACTGCTGTACCTAATGCTGCTCCTCCTGTACTCACTGCTGCACCTAATGCTGCTCCTCCTGTACTCACTGCTGTACCTAATGCTGCTCCTCCTGTACTCACTGCTGTACCTAATGCTGCTCCTCCTGTACTCACTGCTGTACCTAATGCTGCTCCTCCTGTACTCACTGCTGTACCTAATGCTGCTCCTCCTGTACTCACTGCTGCACCTAATGCTGCTCCTCCTGTACTCACTGCTGTACCTCAAGCTGCTCCTCCTGTACTCACTGCTGCACCTAATGCTGCTCCTCCTGTACTCACTGCTGCACCTAATGCTGCTCCTCCTGTACTCACTGCTGCACCTAATGCTGCTCCTCCTGTACTCACTGCTGTACCTAATGCTGCTCCTCCTGTACTCACTGCTGCACCTAATGCTGCTCCTCCTGTACTCACTGCTGTACCTAATGCTGCTCCTCCTGTACTCACTGCTGCACCTAATGCTGCTCCTCCTGTACTCACTGCTGTACCTAATGCTGCTCCTCCTGTACTCACTGCTGTACCTAATGCTGCTCCTCCTGTACTCACTGCTGCACCTAATGCTGCTCCTCCTGTACTCACTGCTGCACCTAATGCTGCTCCTCCTGTACTCACTGCTGTACCTAATGCTGCTCCTCCTGTACTCACTGCTGTACCTAATGCTGCTCCTCCTGTACTCACTGCTGTACCTAATGCTTCTCCTCCTGTACTCACTGCTGTACCTAATGCTGCTCCTCCTGTACTCACTGCTGCACCTAATGCTGCTCCTCCTGTACTCACTGCTGTACCTAATGCTGCTCCTCCTGTACTCACTGCTGTACCTAATGCTGCTCCTCCTGTACTCACTGCTGCACCTAATGCTGCTCCTCCTGTACTCACTGCTGCACCTAATGCTGCTCCTCCTGTACTCACTGCTGTACCTAATGCTGCTCCTCCTGTACTCACTGCTATACCTAATGCTGCTCCTCCTGTACTCACTGCTGTACCTAATGCTGCTCCTCCTGTACTCACTGCTGTACCTAATGCTGCTCCTCCTGTACTCACTGCTGTACCTAATGCTGCTCCTCCTGTACTCACTGCTGTACCTAATGCTGCTCCTCCTGTACTCACTGCTGTACCTAATGCTGCTCCTCCTGTACTCACTGCTGTACCTAATGCTGCTCCTCCTGTACTCACTGCTGCACCTAATGCTGCTCCTCCTGTACTCACTGCTGCACCTAATGCTGCTCCTCCTGTACTCACTGCTGCACCTAATGCTGCTCCTCCTGTACTCACTGCTGCTCCTAATGCTGCTCCTCCTGAACTCACTGCTGTACCTAATGCTGCTCCTCCTGTACTCACTGCTGTACCTAATGCTGCTCCTCCTGAACTCACTGCTGTACCTAATGCTGCTCCTCCTGTACTCACTGCTGCACCTAATGCTGCTCCTCCTGTACTCACTGCTGCACCTAATGCTGCTCCTCCTGTACTCACTGCTGTACCTAATGCTGCTCCTCCTGTACTCACTGCTGCACCTAATGCTGCTCCTCCTGTACTCACTGCTGCACCTAATGCTGCTCCTCCTGTACTCACTGCTGTATCTAATGCTGCTCCTCCTGTACTCACTGCTGTATCTAATGCTGCTCCTCCTGTACTCACTGCTGCACCTAATGCTGCTCCTCCTGTACTCACTGCTGCACCTAATGCTGCTCCTCCTGTACTCACTGCTGTACCTAATGCTGCTCCTCCTGTACTCACTGCTGTACCTAATGCTGCTCCTCCTGTACTCACTGCTGTACCTCAGGCTGCTCCTCCTGTACTCACTGCTGTATCTAATGCTGCTCCTCCTGTACTCACTGCTGTATCTAATGCTGCTCCTCCTGTACTCACTGCTGTATCTAATGCTGCTCCTCCTGTACTCACTGCTGTATCTAATGCTGCTCCTCCTGTACTCACTGCTGTACCTAATGCTGCTCCTCCTGTACTCACTGCTGCACCTAATGCTGCTCCTCCTGTATATACTGCTGCTCCTAATGCTGCTCCTCCTGTACTCACTGCTGCTCCTAATGCTGCTCCTCCTGTACTCACTGCTGCTCCTAATGCTGCTCCTCCTGTACTCACTGCTGTATCTCAGGCTGCTCCTCCTGTACTCACTGCTGTACCTAATGCTGCTCCTCCTGTACTCACTGCTGTATCTAATGCTGCTCCTCCTGTACTCACTGCTGCACCTAATGCTGCTCCTCCTGTACTCACTGCTGCACCTAATGCTGCTCCTCCTGTACTCACTGCTGCACCTAATGCTGCTCCTCCTGTACTCACTGCTGTACCTAATGCTGCTCCTCCTGTACTCACTGCTGCACCTAATGCTGCTCCTCCTGTACTCACTGCTGTACCTAATGCTGCTCCTCCTGTACTCACTGCTGTATCTAATGCTGCTCCTCCTGTACTCACTGCTGTATCTAATGCTGCTCCTCCTGTACTCACTGCTGTACCTAATGCTGCTCCTCCTGTACTCACTGCTGCACCTAATGCTGCTCCTCCTGTACTCACTGCTGTACCTAATGCTGCTCCTCCTGTACTCACTGCTGTATCTAATGCTGCTCCTCCTGTACTCACTGCTGCACCTAATGCTGCTCCTCCTGTACTCACTGCTGCACCTAATGCTGCTCCTCCTGTACTCACTGCTGCTCCTAATGCTGCTCCTCCTGTACTCACTGCTGCTCCTAATGCTGCTCCTCCTGTACTCACTGCTGTATCTCAGGCTGCTCCTCCTGTACTCACTGCTGTACCTAATGCTGCTCCTCCTGTACTCACTGCTGTATCTAATGCTGCTCCTCCTGTACTCACTGCTGCACCTAATGCTGCTCCTCCTGTACTCACTGCTGTACCTAATGCTGCTCCTCCTGTACTCACTGCTGCACCTAATGCTGCTCCTCCTGTACTCACTGCTGCACCTAATGCTGCTCCTCCTGTACTCACTGCTGTATCTAATGCTGCTCCTCCTGTACTCACTGCTGTATCTAATGCTGCTCCTCCTGTACTCACTGCTGTACCTAATGCTGCTCCTCCTGAACTCACTGCTGTACCTAATGCTGCTCCTCCTGTACTCACTGCTGCACCTAATGCTGCTCCTCCTGTACTCACTGCTGCACCTAATGCTGCTCCTCCTGTACTCACTGCTGTACCTAATGCTGCTCCTCCTGTACTCACTGCTGCACCTAATGCTGCTCCTCCTGTACTCACTGCTGCACCTAATGCTGCTCCTCCTGTACTCACTGCTGTACCTAATGCTGCTCCTCCTGTACTCACTGCTGCACCTAATGCTGCTCCTCCTGTACTCACTGCTGCACCTAATGCTGCTCCTCCTGTACTCACTGCTGTATCTAATGCTGCTCCTCCTGTACTCACTGCTGTATCTAATGCTGCTCCTCCTGTACTCACTGCTGCACCTAATGCTGCTCCTCCTGTACTCACTGCTGCACCTAATGCTGCTCCTCCTGTACTCACTGCTGCACCTAATGCTGCTCCTCCTGTACTCACTGCTGTATCTAATGCTGCTCCTCCTGTACTCACTGCTGTATCTAATGCTGCTCCTCCTGTACTCACTGCTGTACCTAATGCTGCTCCTCCTGTACTCACTGCTGCACCTAATGCTGCTCCTCCTGTACTCACTGCTGTACCTAATGCTGCTCCTCCTGTACTCACTGCTGCACCTAATGCTGCTCCTCCTGTACTCACTGCTGTACCTAATGCTGCTCCTCCTGTACTCACTGCTGTATCTAATGCTGCTCCTCCTGTACTCACTGCTGTACCTAATGCTGCTCCTCCTGTACTCACTGCTGTACCTAATGCTGCTCCTCCTGTACTCACTGCTGCACCTAATGCTGCTCCTCCTGTACTCACTGCTGCTCCTAATGCTGCTCCTCCTGTACTCACTGCTGCACCTAATGCTGCTCCTCCTGTACTCACTGCTGTATCTCAGGCTGCTCCTCCTGTACTCACTGCTGTACCTAATGCTGCTCCTCCTGTACTCACTGCTGCACCTAATGCTGCTCCTCCTGTACTCACTGCTGTACCTAATGCTGCTCCTCCTGTACTCACTGCTGTACCTAATGCTGCTCCTCCTGTACTCACTGCTGTACCTAATGCTGCTCCTCCTGTACTCACTGCTGCACCTAATGCTGCTCCTCCTGTACTCACTGCTGCACCTAATGCTGCTCCTCCTGTACTCACTGCTGTATCTAATGCTGCTCCTCCTGTACTCACTGCTGTATCTAATGCTGCTCCTCCTGTACTCTCTGCTGCACCTAATGCTGCTCCTCCTGTACTCACTGCTGCACCTAATGCTGCTCCTCCTGTACTCACTGCTGTATCTAATGCTGCTCCTCCTGTACTCTCTGCTGCACCTAATGCTGCTCCTCCTGTACTCACTGCTGCACCTAATGCTGCTCCTCCTGTACTCACTGCTGCTCCTAATGCTGCTCCTCCTGTACTCACTGCTGTATCTAATGCTGCTCCTCCTGTACTCACTGCTGCACCTAATGCTGCTCCTCCTGTACTCACTGCTGTATCTAATGCTGCTCCTCCTGTACTCACTGCTGTACCTAATGCTGCTCCTCCTGTACTCATTGCTGTATCTAATGCTGCTCCTCCTGTACTCACTGCTGCACCTAATGCTGCTCCTCCTGTACTCACTGCTGCACCTAATGCTGCTCCTCCTGTACTCACTGCTGTATCTAATGCTGCTCCTCCTGTACTCACTGCTGTATCTAATGCTGCTCCTCCTGTACTCACTGCTGTACCTAATGCTGCTCCTCCTGTATATACTGCTGCACCTAATGCTGCTCCTCCTGTACTCACTGCTGCACCTAATGCTGCTCCTCCTGTACTCACTGCTGTACCTAATGCTGCTCCTCCTGTACTCACTGCTGCACCTAATGCTGCTCCTCCTGTACTCACTGCTGCACCTAATGCTGCTCCTCCTGTACTCACTGCTGCACCTAATGCTGCTCCTCCTGTACTCACTGCTGCACCTAATGCTGCTCCTCCTGTACTCACTGCTGTATCTAATGCTGCTCCTCCTGTACTCACTGCTGTATCTCAGGCTGCTCCTCCTGTACTCACTGCTGCACCTAATGCTGCTCCTCCTGTACTCACTGCTGCACCTAATGCTGCTCCTCCTGTACTCACTGCTGTACCTAATGCTGCTCCTCCTGTACTCACTGCTGCACCTAATGCTGCTCCTCCTGTACTCACTGCTGCACCTAATGCTGATCCTCCTGTACTCACTGCTGCACCTAATGCTGCTCCTCCTGTACTCACTGCTGCACCTAATGCTGCTCCTCCTGTACTCACTGCTGCACCTAATGCTGCTCCTCCTGTACTCACTGCTGTACCTAATGCTGCTCCTCCTGTACTCACTGCTGCACCTAATGCTGCTCCTCCTGTACTCACTGCTGTATCTCAGGCTGCTCCTCCTGTACTCACTGCTGCACCTAATGCTGCTCCTCCTGTACTCACTGCTGCACCTAATGCTGCTCCTCCTGTACTCACTGCTGCACCTAATGCTGCTCCTCCTGTACTCACTGCTGCACCTAATGCTGCTCCTCCTGTACTCACTGCTGCACCTAATGCTGATCCTCCTGTACTCACTGCTGCACCTAATGCTGCTCCTCCTGTACTCACTGCTGCACCTAATGCTGCTCCTCCTGTACTCACTGCTGCACCTAATGCTGCTCCTCCTGTACTCACTGCTGTACCTAATGCTGCTCTTCCTGTACTCACTGCTGCACCTAATGCTGCTCCTCCTGTACTCACTGCTGCACCTAATGCTGCTCCTCCTGTACTCACTGCTGTATCTAATGCTGCTCCTCCTGTACTCACTGCTGTACCTAATGCTGCTCCTCCTGTACTCACTGCTGTACCTAATGCTGCTCCTCCTGTACTCACTGCTGTACCTAATGCTGCTCCTCCTGTACTCACTGCTGCACCTAATGCTGCTCCTCCTGTACTCACTGCTGCACCTAATGCTGCTCCTCCTGTACTCACTGCTGCACCTAATGCTGCTCCTCCTGTACTCACTGCTGCACCTAATGCTGCTCCTCCTGTACTCACTGCTGTACCTAATGCTGCTCCTCCTGTACTCCCTGCTGTACCTAATGCTGCTCCTCCTGTACTCACTGCTGCACCTAATGCTGCTCCTCCTGTACTCACTGCTGCACCTCAGGCTGCTCCTCCTGTACTCACTGCTGCACCTAATGCTGCTCCTCCTGTACTCACTGCTGTACCTAATGCTGCTCCTCCTGTACTCACTGCTGCACCTAATGCTGCTCCTCCTGTACTCACTGCTGCACCTAATGCTGCTCCTCCTGTACTCACTGCTGTACCTAATGCTGCTCCTCCTGTACTCACTGCTGTACCTAATGCTGCTCCTCCTGTACTCACTGCTGCACCTAATGCTGCTCCTCCTGTACTCACTGCTGCACCTAATGCTGCTCCTCCTGTACTCACTGCTGTACCTAATGCTGCTCCTCCTGTATATACTGCTGTACCTAATGCTGCTCCTCCTGTACTCACTGCTGCACCTAATGCTGCTCCTCCTGTACTCACTGCTGTACCTAATGCTGCTCCTCCTGTACTCACTGCTGTACCTAATGCTGCTCCTCCTGTACTCACTGCTGTACCTAATGCTGCTCCTCCTGTACTCACTGCTGAACCTAATGCTGCTCCTCCTGTACTCACTGCTGCACCTAATGCTGCTCCTCCTGTACTCACTGCTGCACCTCAGGCTGCTCCTCCTGTACTCACTACTGCACCTCAGGCTGCTCCTCCTGTACTCACTGCTGTACCTAATGCTGCTCCTCCTGTACTCACTGCTGTACCTAATGCTGCTCCTCCTGTACTCACTGCTGTACCTAATGCTGCTCTTCCTGTACTCACTGCTGCACCTAATGCTGCTCCTCCTGTACTCACTGCTGTATCTAATGCTGCTCCTCCTGTACTCACTGCTGTACCTAATGCTGCTCCTCCTGTACTCACTGCTGCACCTAATGCTGCTCCTCCTGTACTCACTGCTGCACCTAATGCTGCTCCTCCTGTACTCACTGCTGTACCTAATGCTGCTCCTCCTGTACTCACTGCTGCACCTAATGCTGCTCCTCCTGTACTCACTGCTGTACCTAATGCTGCTCCTCCTGTACTCACTGCTGTACCTAATGCTGCTCTTCCTGTACTCACTGCTGTACCTAATGCTGCTCCTCCTGTACTCACTGCTGCACCTAATGCTGCTCCTCCTGTACTCACTGCTGCACCTAATGCTGCTCCTCCTGTACTCACTGCTGTATCTAATGCTGCTCCTCCTGTACTCACTGCTGTACCTAATGCTGCTCCTCCTGTACTCACTGCTGCACCTAATGCTGCTCTTCCTGTACTCACTGCTGTACCTAATGCTGCTCCTCCTGTACTCACTGCTGCACCTAATGCTGCTCCTCCTGTACTCACTGCTGTACCTAATGCTGCTCCTCCTGTACTCACTGCTGTACCTAATGCTGCTCTTCCTGTACTCACTGCTGTACCTAATGCTGCTCCTCCTGTACTCACTGCTGCACCTAATGCTGCTCCTCCTGTACTCACTGCTGCACCTAATGCTGCTCCTCCTGTACTCACTGCTGTATCTAATGCTGCTCCTCCTGTACTCACTGCTGTACCTAATGCTGCTCCTCCTGTACTCACTGCTGCACCTAATGCTGCTCCTCCTGTACTCACTGCTGTACCTAATGCTGCTCCTCCTGTACTCACTGCTGCACCTCAGGCTGCTCCTCCTGTACTCACTACTGCACCTCAGGCTGCTCCTCCTGTACTCACTGCTGTACCTAATGCTGCTCCTCCTGTACTCACTGCTGTACCTAATGCTGCTCCTCCTGTACTCACTGCTGTACCTAATGCTGCTCCTCCTGTACTCACTGCTGTACCTCAGGCTGCTCCTCCTGTACTCACTGCTGCACCTAATACTGCTCCTCCTGTACTCACTGCTGTACCTAATGCTGCTCCTCCTGTACTCACTGCTGCTCCTAATGCTGCTCCTCCTGTACTCACTGCTGCACCTCAGGCTGCTCCTCCTGTATATACTGCTGTACCTAATGCTGCTCCTCCTGTACTCACTGCTGCACCTAATGCTGCTCCTCCTGTACTCACTGCTGCTCCTAATGCTGCTCCTCCTGTACTCACTGCTGTACCTAATGCTGCTCCTCCTGTACTCACTGCTGCTCCTAATGCTGCTCCTCCTGTACTCACTGCTGTACCTAATGCTCCTCCTCCTGTAGTCACTGCTGTACCTAATGCTGCTCCTCCTGTACTCACTGCTGTACCTAATGCTGCTCCTCCTGTACTCACTGCTGCACCTAATGCTGCTCCTCCTGTACTCACTGCTGTACCTAATGCTGCTCCTCCTGTATATACTGCTGCACCTAATGCTGCTCCTCCTGTACTCACTGCTGTATCTAATGCTGCTCCTCCTGTACTCACTGCTGTACCTAATGCTGCTCCTCCTGTACTCACTGCTGCACCTAATGCTGCTCCTCCTGTACTCACTGCTGCACCTAATGCTGCTCCTCCTGTAATCACTGCTGTACCTAATGCTGCTCCTCCTGTACTCACTGCTGTACCTAATGCTGCTCCTCCTGTACTCACTGCTGCTCCTAATGCTGCTCCTCCTGTACTCACTGCTGTACCTAATGCTGCTCCTCCTGTACTCACTGCTGCACCTAATGCTGCTCCTCCTGTACTCACTGCTGCACCTAATGCTGCTCCTCCTGTACTCACTGCTGTACCTAATGCTGCTCCTCCTGTACTCACTGCTGCACCTAATGCTGCTCCTCCTGTACTCACTGCTGCACCTAATGCTGCTCCTCCTGTAATCACTGCTGTACCTAATGCTGCTCCTCCTGTACTCACTGCTGCACCTAATGCTGCTCCTCCTGTACTCACTGCTGCACCTAATGCTGCTCCTCCTGTACTCACTGCTGTATCTAATGCTGCTCCTCCTGTACTCACTGCTGTACCTAATGCTGCTCCTCCTGTACTCACTGCTGCACCTAATGCTGCTCCTCCTGTACTCACTGCTGTACCTAATGCTGCTCCTCCTGTAATCACTGCTGTACCTAATGCTGCTCCTCCTGTACTCACTGCTGCACCTAATGCTGCTCCTCCTGTACTCACTGCTGTACCTAATGCTGCTCCTCCTGTACTCACTGCTGTACCTAATGCTGCTCCTCCTGTACTCACTGCTGCTCCTAATGCTGCTCCTCCTGTACTCACTGCTGTACCTAATGCTGCTCCTCCTGTACTCACTGCTGCACCTAATGCTGCTCCTCCTGTACTCACTGCTGCACCTAATGCTGCTCCTCCTGTACTCACTGCTGTACCTAATGCTGCTCCTCCTGTACTCACTGCTGTACCTAATGCTGCTCCTCCTGTACTCACTGCTGCACCTAATGCTGCTCCTCCTGTACTCACTGCTGCACCTAATGCTGCTCCTCCTGTACTCACTGCTGCACCTAATGCTGCTCCTCCTGTACTCACTGCTGCACCTAATGCTGCTCCTCCTGTACTCACTGCTGTACCTAATGCTTCTCCTCCTGTACTCACTGCTGCACCTAATGCTGCTCCTCCTGTACTCACTGCTGCACCTAATGCTGCTCCTCCTGTACTCACTGCTGTACCTAATGCTGCTCCTCCTGTACTCACTGCTGTACCTAATGCTGCTCCTCCTGTACTCACTGCTGCACCTAATGCTGCTCCTCCTGTACTCACTGCTGTACCTAATGCTGCTCCTCCTGTACTCACTGCTGCTCCTAATGCTGCTCCTCCTGTACTCACTGCTGCTCCTAATGCTGCTCCTCCTGTACTCACTGCTGTACCTAATGCTGCTCCTCCTGTACTCACTGCTGCACCTAATGCTGCTCCTCCTGTACTCACTGCTGCACCTAATGCTGCTCCTCCTGTACTCACTGCTGTACCTAATGCTGATCCTCCTGTACTCACTGCTGCTCCTAATGCTGCTCCTCCTGTACTCACTGCTGTACCTAATGCTGCTCCTCCTGTACTCACTGCTGTACCTAATGCTGCTCCTCCTGTACTCACTGCTGTACCTAATGCTGCTTCTCCTGTACTTACTGCTGCACCTAATGCTGCTCCTCCTGTACTCACTGCTGCACCTAATGCTGCTCCTCCTGTACTCACTGCTGCATCTAATGCTGCTCCTCCTGTACTCACTGCTGTACCTAATGCTGCTCCTCCTGTACTCACTGCTGCATCTAATGCTGCTCCTCCTGTACTCACTGCTGTACCTAATGCTGCTCCTCCTGTACTCACTGCTGCACCTAATGCTGCTCCTCCTGTACTCACTGCTGTACCTAATGCTGCTCCTCCTGTACTCACTGCTGCACCTAATGCTGCTCCTCCTGTACTCACTGCTGCACCTAATGCTGCTCCTCCTGTACTCACTGCTGTACCTAATGCTGCTCCTCCTGTAATCACTGCTGTACCTAATGCTGCTCCTCCTGTACTCACTGCTGCACCTAATGCTGCTCCTCCTGTACTCACTGCTGCTCCTAATGCTGCTCCTCCTGTACTCACTGCTGCACCTAATGCTGCTCCTCCTGTACTCACTGCTGCACCTAATGCTGCTCCTCCTGTACTCACTGCTGTACCTAATGCTGCTCCTCCTGTACTCACTGCTGTACCTAATGCTGCTCCTCCTGTACTCACTGCTGTACCTAATGCTGCTCCTCCTGTAATCACTGCTGTACCTAATGCTGCTCCTCCTGTACTCACTGCTGCACCTAATGCTGCTCCTCCTGTACTCACTGCTGTACCTAATGCTGCTCCTCCTGTAATCACTGCTGTACCTAATGCTGCTCCTCCTGTACTCACTGCTGTACCTAATGCTGCTCCTCCTGTACTCACTGCTGCACCTAATGCTGCTCCTCCTGTACTCACTGCTGTACCTAATGCTGCTCCTCCTGTACTCACTGCTGCTCCTAATGCTGCTCCTCCTGTACTCACTGCTGTACCTAATGCTGCTCCTCCTGTACTTACTGCTGCTCCTAATGCTGCTCCTCCTGTACTCACTGCTGTACCTAATGCTGCTCCTCCTGTACTCACTGCTGCACCTAATGCTGCTCCTCCTGTACTCACTGCTGCACCTAATGCTGCTCCTCCTGTACTCACTGCTGCACCTAATGCTGCTCCTCCTGTACTCACTGCTGCACCTAATGCTGCTCCTCCTGTACTCACTGCTGTACCTAATGCTGCTCCTCCTGTAATCACTGCTGTACCTAATGCTGCTCCTCCTGTACTCACTGCTGCACCTAATGCTGCTCCTCCTGTACTCACTGCTGTACCTAATGCTGCTCCTCCTGTACTCACTGCTGTACCTAATGCTGCTCCTCCTGTACTCACTGCTGCTCCTAATGCTGCTCCTCCTGTACTCACTGCTGCTCCTAATGCTGCTCCTCCTGTACTCACTGCTGCACCTAATGCTGCTCCTCCTGTACTCACTGCTGTACCTAATGCTGCTCCTCCTGTACTCACTGCTGTACCTAATGCTGCTCCTCCTGTACTCACTGCTGCACCTAATGCTGCTCCTCCTGTACTCACTGCTGTACCTAATGCTGCTCCTCCTGTACTCACTGCTGTACCTAATGCTGCTCCTCCTGTACTCACTGCTGCACCTAATGCTGCTCCTCCTGTACTTACTGCTGCTCCTAATGCTGCTCCTCCTGTACTCACTGCTGTACCTAATGCTGCTCCTCCTGTACTCACTGCTGCACCTAATGCTGCTCCTCCTGTACTCACTGCTGCACCTAATGCTGCTCCTCCTGTTCTCACTGCTGCTCCTAATGCTGCTCCTCCTGTACTCACTGCTGCACCTAATGCTGCTCCTCCTGTACTCACTGCTGCACCTAATGCTGCTCCTCCTGTACTCACTGCTGTACCTAATGCTGCTCCTCCTGTACTCACTGCCGTACCTAATGCTGCTCCTCCTGTACTCACTGCTGTACCTAATGCTGCTCCTCCTGTACTCACTGCTGCTCCTAATGCTGCTCCTCCTGTACTCACTGCTGCTCCTAATGCTGCTCCTCCTGTTCTCACTGCTGTACCTAATGCTGCTCCTCCTGTACTCACTGCTGCACCTAATGCTGCTCCTCCTGTACTCACTGCTGCACCTAATGCTGCTCCTCCTGTACTCACTGCTGTACCTAATGCTGCTCCTCCTGTACTCACTGCTGTACCTAATGCTGCTCCTCCTGTACTCACTGCTGTACCTAATGCTGCTCCTCCTGTACTCACTGCTGCACCTCAGGCTGCTCCTCCTGTACTCACTGCTGTACCTAGTGCTGCTCCTCCTGTACTCACTGCTGTACCTAATGCTGCTCCTCCTGTACTCACTGCTCTACCTAATGCTGCTCCTCCTGTATATACTGCTGTACCTAATGCTGCTCCTCCTGTACTCACTCCTGCACCTAATGCTGCTCCTCCTGTACTCACTGCTGTACCTAATGCTGCTCCTCCTGTACTCACTGCTGTACCTAATGCTGCTCCTCCTGTACTCACTGCTGCACCTAATGCTGCTCCTCCTGTACTCACTGCTGTACCTAATGCTGCTCCTCCTGTACTCACTGCTGTACCTAATGCTGCTCCTCCTGTACTCACTGCTGCACCTAATGCTGCTCCTCCTGTACTCACTGCTGCACCTAATGCTGCTCCTCCTGTACTCACTGCTGCACCTAATGCTGCTCCTCCTGTACTCACTGCTGCACCTAATGCTGCTCCTCCTGTACTCACTGCTGCACCTAATGCTGCTCCTCCTGTACTCACTGCTGTACCTAATGCTGCTCCTCCTGTACTCACTGCTGCACCTAATGCTGCTCTGTTATGAACAGGTAATTCAGAACCACAATGGACCTTGAAGTTCAGAGCACACAAGGTGACCTGACAATTACCAAAAACATAGGACGAGCTCTGAGACGTGGAAACTCTGCTGACCGCAATCCCTAAACCTATCAAACCACACTAGAGGTAGCCGTGGATTGCGCCTAAAGCTCCCTATGCAACTCGGCACAGCCTAAGAAACTAGCTAGGCCTAAGAAAGAAAAATAAAGCCTACCTTGCCTCAGAGAAATTCCCCAAAGGAAAAGGCAGCCCCCACATATAATGACTGTGAGTAAAGATGAAAATACAAACACAGAGATGAAATAGATTTAGCAAAGTGAGGCCCAACTTACTGAATAGACCGAGGATAGGAAAGATAGCTTTGCGATCAACACAAAAACCTACAAACAACCACGCAGAGGGGGCAAAAAGACCCTCCGCACCGGTCTAACGGTACGGAGGTGCTCCCTCTGCGTCTCAGAGCTTCCAGCAAGCAAGAAAAACCAATATAGCAAGCTGGACAGAAAAAATAGCAAACAAAAGTAACACAAGCAGAACTTAGCTTATGCAGGATAGACAGGCCACAGGAACGATCCAGGAGGAAGCAAGACCAATACTAGAACATTGACTAAAGGCCAGGATCAAAGAACTAGGTGGAGTTAAATAGAGCAGCACCTAACGACTTAACCTCATCACCTGAGGAAGGAAACTCAGAAGCCGCAGTACCACTCTCATCCACCAAAGGAAGCTCATAGACAGAACCAGCCGAAGTACCACTCACGGCCACAGGAGGGAGCTTGGCCACAGAATTCACAACAGTTATTACTGCACAGGGCCCAGGAGGGGGGACGTTATTACTGCACAGGGCCCAGGAGGGGGGACGTTATTACTGCACTGAGCCCAGGAGGGGGGATGTTATTACTGCACAGGGCCCAGGAGGGGGAACGTTATTACTGCACAGGGCCCAGGAGGGGGAACGTTATTACTGCACAGGGCCCAGGAGGGGGGACGTTATTACTGCACAGGGCCCAGGAGGGGGGATGTTATTACTGCACAGAGCCCAGGAGGGGGGACGTTATTACTGCACAGGGCCCAGGAGGGGGGACGTTATTACTGCACAGGGCCCAGGAGGGGGAACGTTATTACTGCACAGGGCCCAGGAGGGGGGACGTTATTACTGCACAGTGCCCAGGAGGGGGGACGTTATTACAGCACAGAGCCCAGGAGGGGGGACATTATTACTGCACAGGGCCCAGGAGGGGGGACGTTATTACTGCACAGGGCCCAGGAGGGGGGACGTTATTACTGCACAGGGCCCAGGAGGGGGGACGTTATTACTGCACAGAGCCCAGGAGGGGGGACGTTATTACTGCACAGAGCCCAAGAGGGGGGACGTTATTACTGCACAGAGCCCAGGAGGAGGGACGTTATTACTGCACAGAGCCCAGGAGGGGGGACGTTATTACTGCACAGAGCCCAGGAGGGGGGACGTTATTATTGCACAGAGCCCAGGAGGAGGAACGTTATTACTGCACAGAGCCCAGGAGTAGGGACGTTGTTACTGCACAGAGCCCAGGAGGGGGGACGTTATTACTGCACAGAGCCCAGGAGGAGGGACGTTATTACTGCACAGAGCCCAGGAGGGGGGACGTTATTACTGCACAGAGCCCAGGAGGGGGGACGTTATTACTGCACAGAGCCCAAGAGGGGGGACGTTATTACTGCACAGAGCCCAGGAGGAGGGACGTTATTACTGCACAGAGCCCAGGAGGGGGGACGTTATTACTGCACAGAGCCCAGGAGGGGGGACGTTATTACTGCACAGAGCCCAGGAGGGGGGACGTTATTACTGCACAGGGCCCAGGAGGGGGGACGTTATTACTGCACAGAGCCCAGGAGGAGAGACGTTATTACTGCACAGACCCCAGGAGGAGTGACGTTATTACTGCACAGAGCCCAGGAGGAGGGACGTTATTACTGCACAGAGCCCAAGAGGGGGGACGTTATTACTGCACAGACCCCAGGAGGGGGGACGTTATTACTGCACAGAGCCCAGGAGGGGGGACGTTATTACTGCACAGACCCCAGGAGGAGGGACGTTATTACTGCACAGAGCCCAGGAGGAGGGACGTTATTACTGCACAGAGCCCAGGAGGAGGGACGTTATTACTGCACAGGGCCCAAGAGGGGGGACGTTATTACTGCACAGGGCCCAGGAGGGGGGACGTTATTACTGCACAGAGCCCAGGAGGGGGGACGTTATTACTGCACAGAGCCCAGGAGGAGGGACGTTATTACTGCACAGAGCCCATGAGGGGGGACGTTATTACTGCACAGAGCACAGGAGGAGGGACGTTATTACTGCACAGGGCCCAGGAGGGGGGACATTATTACTGCACAGAGCCCAGGAGGAGGGACGTTATTACTGCACAGAGCCCAGGAGGAGGGACGTTATTACTGCACAGACCCCAGGAGGGGGGACGTTATTACTGCACAGGGCCCAGGAGGGGGGACGTTATTACTGCACAGAGCCCAGGAGGAGGGACGTTATTACTGCACAGACCCCAGGAGGGGGGACGTTATTACTGCACAGGGCCCAGGAGGGGGGACGTTATTACTGCACAGAGCCCAGGAGGAGGGACGTTATTACTGCACAGGGCCCAGGAGGGGGGACGTTATTACTGCACAGAGCCCAGGAGGAGGGACGTTATTACTGCACAGAGCCCAGGAGGGGGGACGTTATTACTGCACAGGGCCCAGGAGGAGGGACGTTATTACTGCACAGAGCCCAGGAGGGGGGACGTTATTACTGCACAGGGCCCAGGAGGGGGGACGTTATTACTGCACAGGGCCCAGGAGGAGGGACGTTATTACTGCACAGAGCCCAGGAGGGGGGACGTTATTACTGCACAGGGCCCAGGAGGGGGGACGTTATTACTGCACAGAGCCCAGGAGGGGGGACGTTATTACTGATTACTGCACAGGGCCCAGGAGGAGAGACGTTATTACTGCACAGAGCCGAGGAGGGGGGACGTTATTACTGCACAGAGCCCAGGAGGGGGGACGTTATTACTGCACAGAGCCCAGGAGGAGGGACGTTATTACTGCACAGGGCCCAGGAGGAGGGACGTTATTACTGCACAGGGCCCAGGAGGAGGGACGTTATTACTGCACAGAGCCCAGGAGGGGGGACGTTATTACTGCACAGGGCCCAGGAGGGGGGACGTTATTACTGCACAGAGCCCAGGAGGGGGGACGTTATTACTGCACAGGGCCCAGGAGGAGGGACGTTATTACTGCACAGGGCCCAGGAGGAGGGACGTTATTACTGCACAGAGCCCAGGAGGGGGGACGTTATTACTGCACAGGGCCCAGGAGGGGGGACGTTATTGCTGCACAGAGCCCAGGAGGAGGGACGTTATTGCT
This sequence comes from Ranitomeya imitator, assembly GCF_032444005.1. Taxonomy (NCBI): domain Eukaryota; kingdom Metazoa; phylum Chordata; class Amphibia; order Anura; family Dendrobatidae; genus Ranitomeya; species Ranitomeya imitator. The sequence continues at coordinate 1,229,791,565 of NC_091282.1, forward strand.
GCACAGAGCCCAGGAGGAGGGACGTTATTACTGCACAGAGCCCAGGAGGGGGGACGTTATTACTGCACAGGGCCCAGGAGGGGGACGTTATTACTGCACAGAGCCCAGGAGGAGGGACATTATTACTGCACAGGGCCCAGGAGGGGGGAAGTTATTACTGCACAGAGCCCAGGAGGAGGGACGTTATTACTGCACAGAGCCCAGGAGGAGGGACGTTATTACTGCACAGGGCCCAGGAGGAGGGACGTTATTACTGCACAGGGCCCAGGAGGGGGGACGTTATTACTGCACAGGGCCCAGGAGGAGGGACGTTATTACTGCACAGAGCCCAGGAGGGGGGACGTTATTACTGCACAGGGCCCAGGAGGAGGGACGTTATTACTGCACAGAGCCCAGGAGGAGGGACGTTATTACTGCACAGGGCCCAGGAGGGGGGACGTTATTACTGCACAGGGCCCAGGAGGGGGGACGTTATTACTGCACAGGGCCCAGGAGGGGGGACGTTATTACTGCACAGAGCACAGGAGGAGGGACGTTATTACTGCACAGAGCCCAGGAGGGGGGACGTTATTACTGCACAGAGCCCAGGAGGAGGGACGTTATTACTGCACAGGGCTCAGGAGGGGGGACGTTATTACTGCACAGTGCCCAGGAGGGGGGACGTTATTACTGCACAGAGCCCAGGAGCAGGGACGTTATTACTGCACTGAGCCCAGGAGGGGGGATGTTATTACTGCACAGGGCCCAGGAGGGGGGACGTTATTACTGCACTGAGCCCAGGAGGGGGGAAGTTATTACTGCACAGGGCCCAGGAGGGGGAACGTTATTACTGCACAGGGCCCAGGAGGGGGGACGTTATTACTGCACAGGGCTCAGGAGGGGGGACGTTATTACTGCACAGGGCTCAGGAGGGGGGACGTTATTACTGCACAGGGCCCAGGAGCAGGGACGTTATTACTGCACAGAGCCCAGGAGGGGGGATGTTATTACTGCACAGGGCCCAGGAGGGGGGAAGTTATTACTGCACAGGGCCCAGGAGGGGGGACGTTATTACTGCACAGGGCTCAGGAGGGGGGACGTTATTACTGCACAGGGCTCAGGAGGGGGGACGTTATTACTGCACAGGGCCCAGGAGCAGGGACGTTATTACTGCACAGAGCCCAGGAGGGGAGATGTTATTACTGCACAGAGCCCAGGAGGGGGAACGTTATTACTGCACAGGGCCCAGGAGGGGGAGCGTTATTACTGCACAGGGCCCAGGAGGGGGGACGTTATTACTGCACAGTGCCCAGGAGGGGGGACGTTATTACTGCACAGAGCCCAGGAGGGGGGATGTTATTACTGCACAGGGCCCAGGAGGGGGGAAGTTATTACTGCACAGGGCCCAGGAGGGGGGACGTTATTACTGCACAGAGCCCAGGAGGGGGAACGTTATTACTGCACAGGGCCCAGGAGGGGGGACGTTATTACTGCACAGGGCCCAGGAGGGGGGACGTTATTACTGCACAGTGCCCAGGAGGGGGGACGTTATTACTGCACAGGGCCCAGGAGGAGGGACGTTATTACTGCACAGACCCCAGGAGGGGGGACGTTATTACTGCACAGGGCCCAGGAGGGGGGACGTTATTACTGCACAGGGCCCAGGAGGGGGGACGTTATTACTGCACAGGGCCCAGGAGGTGGAACGTTATTACTGCACAGGGCCCAGGAGGGGGGACGTTATTACTGCACAGGGCCCAGGAGGGGGAACGTTATTACTGCACAGGGCCCAGGAGGGGGGACGTTATTACTGCACAGGGCCCAGGACGGGGGACGTTATTACTGCACAGAGCCCAGGAGGGGGGACGTTATTACTGCACAGGGCCCAGGAGGAGGGACGTTATTACTGCACAGGGCCCAGGAGGAGGGACGTTATTACTGCACAGGGCCCAGGAGGGGGGACGTTATTACTGCACAGAGCCCAGGAGGGGGGACGTTATTACTGCACAGAGCCCAGGAGGGGGGACGTTATTACTGCACAGAGCCCAGGAGGGGGGACGTTATTACTGCACAGAGCTGGTATAACCTGAGCATCTCCTGTATATAATTATACATGTACAGCTGGTATAACCTGGGTATCTCCTGTATATAATTATATATGTACAGCTGGTATAACCTGAGCATCTCCTGTATATAATTATACAGTTAGGGTGAGAAATATTTGGACAGTGACACAATTTTCGCGAGTTGGGCTCTGCATGCCACCACATTGGATTTGAAATGAAACCTCTACAACAGAATTCAAGTGCAGATTGTAACGTTTCATTTGAAGGGTTGAACAAAAATATCTGATAGAAAATGTAGGAATTGTACACATTTCTTTACAAACACTCCACATTTTAGGAGGTCAAAAGTAATTGGACAAATAAACATAACCCAAACAAAATATTTTTATTTTCAATATTTTGTTGCAAATCCTTTGGAGGCAATCACTGCCTTAAGTCTGGAACCCATGGACATCACCAAACGCTGGGTTTCCTCCTTCTTAATGCTTTGCCAGGCCTTTACAGCCGCAGCCTTCAGGTCTTGCTTGTTTGTGGGTCTTTGCGTCTTAAGTCTGGATTTGAGCAAGTGAAATGCATGCTCATTTGGGTTTAGATCTGGAGATTGACTTGGCCATTGCAGAATGTTCCACTTTTTGGCACTCATGAACTCCTGGGTAGCTTTGGCTGTATGCTTGGGGTCATTGTCCATCTGTACTATGAAGCGCCGTCCAATCAACTTTGCAGCATTTGGCTGAATCTGGGCTGAAAGTATATCCCGGTACACTTCAGAATTCATCCGGCTACTCTTGTCTGCTCTTATGTCATCAATAAACACAAGTGACCCAGTGCCATTGAAAGCCATGCATGCCCATGCCATCACGTTGCCTCCACCATGTTTTACAGAGGATGTGGTGTGCCTTGGATCATGTGCCGTTCCCTTTCTTCTCCCCATCATTCTGGTACAGGTTGATCTTTGTCTCATCTGTCCATAGAATACTTTTCCAGAACTGAGCTGGCTTCTTGAGGTGTTTTCCTGTCTATTTTTGGTATTGATGAATGGTTTGCATCTAGATGTGAACCCTTTGTATTTACTGTCATGGAGTCTTCTCTTTACTGTTGACTTAGAGACAGATACACCTACTTCACTGAGAGTGTTCTGGACTTCAGTTGATGTTGTGAACGGGTTCTTCTTCACCAAATTAAGTATGCGGCGATCATCCACCACTGTTGTCATCCGTGGACGCCCAGGCCTTTTTGAGTTCCCAAGCTCACCAGTCAATTCCTTTTTTCTCAGAATGTACCCAACTGTTGTTTTTGCTACTCCAAGCATGTCTGCTATCTCTCTGATGGATTTTTTCTTTTTTTTCAGCCTCAGGATGTTCTGCTTCACCTCAATTGAGAGTTCCTTTGACCGCATGTTGTCTGCTCACAGCAACAGCTTCCAAATGCAAAACCACACACCTGGAATCCACCCCTGACCTTTTAACTACTTCATTGATTACAGGTTAACGAGGGAGACGCCTTCAGAGTTAATTGCAGTCCTTAGAGTCCATTGTCCAATTACTTTTGGTCCCTTGAAAAAGAGGACGCTATGCATTACAGAGCTATGATTCCTAAACCCTTTCTCCGATTTGGATGTGGAAACTATCATATTGCAGCTGGGAGTGTGCACTTTCAGCCCATATTATATATATAATTGTATTTCTGAACATGTTTTTGTAAACAGCTAAAATAACAAAACTTGTGTCACTGTCCAAATATTTCTGGCCCTAACTGTATATGTACAGCTGGTATAACCTGGGTATCTCATGTATATAATTATATATGTACAGCTGGTATAACCTGGATATCTCCTGTATATAATTATATATGTACAGCTGGTATAACCTGGGCATCTCCTATATGTAATTATATATGTACAGCTGGTATAACCTGGGCATCTCCTGTATATAATTATATATGTACAGCTGATATAACCTGGGTATCTCCTGTATATAATTATACATGTACAGCTGGTATAACCTGGGCATTGCCTGTATATAATTATATATGTACAGCTGGTATAACCTGGGTATCTCATGTATATTATTATATATGTACAGCTGGTATAACCAGGGTATCTCCTGTATATAATTATATATGTACAGCTGATATAACCTGGGTATCTCCTGTATATAATTATACATGTACAGCTGGTATAACCTGGGTATCTCCTGTATATAATTATATATGTACAGCTGGTATAACCTGGGTATCTCCTGTATATAATTATATATGTACAGCTGATATAACCTGGGTATCTCCTGTATATAATTATATATGTACAGCTGGTATAACCTGGATATCTTCTGTATATAATTATATATGTACAGCTGGTATAACCTGGACATCTCCTGTATATAATTATATATGTACAGGTGGTATAACCTAGGCATCTCCTGTATATAATTATATATGTACAGCTGGTATAACCTGGACATCTCCTGTATATAATTATATATGTACAGGTGGTATAACCTAGGCATCTCCTGTATATAATTATATATGTAGAGCTGGTATAACCTGGGCATTTCCTGTATATAATTATATATGTACAGCTGGTATAACCTGGGTATCTCCTGTATATAATTATATATGTACAGCTGGTATAACCTGGACATCTCCTGTATATAATTATATATGTACAGGTGGTATAACCTAGGCATCTCCTGTATATAATTATATATGTACAGCTGGTATAACCTGGGCATTTCCTGTATATAATTATATATGTACAGCTGGTATAACCTGGGTATCTCCTGTATATAATTATATATGTACAGCTGGTATAACCTGGACATCTCCTGTATATAATTATATATGTACAGGTGGTATAACCTAGGCATCTCCTGTATATAATTATATATGTACAGCTGGTATAACCTGGGCATCTCCTTATATAATTATACTAGATTGTGGTCCGATTCTAACGCATCGGGTATTCTAGAATATGCATGTCCCCGTAGTATATGGACAATGATGATTCCAGAATTCGCGGCAGACTGTGCCCGTCGCTGATTGGCCGAGGCAGCCTTTATGACATCATCGTCGCCATGCTGTGCCCGTCGCTGATTGGTCGAGGCAACCTTTATGACATCATCGTCGCCATGGCAACCATTATGACATCATCGTCGCTGTGCCCGTTGCTGATTGGTCGAGGCCTGGTGGCCTCGACCAATCAGAGAGGCGGGATTTCCAGGACAGACAGACAGACAGAAAGACAGACAGACAGACAGAAAGACAGACAGACGGAAAAACCCTTAGACAATTATATATATAGATATGTACAGCTGGTATAACCTGGGCATCTCCTGTATATAATTATGTATGTACAGCTGGTATAACCTGGGCATCTCCTGTATATAATTATGTATGTACAGCTGGTATAACCTGGGCATCTCCTGTATATAATTATGTATGTACAGCTGGTATAACCTGGGCATCTCCTGTATATAATTATATATGTACAGCTGGTATAACCTGGGTATCTCCTGTATATAATTATATATGTACAGCTGGTATAACCTGGGCATCTCCTGTATATAATTATGTATGTACAGCTGGTATAACCTGGGCATCTCCTGTATATAATTATGTATGTACAGCTGGTATAACCTGGTCATCCACTGTATATAATTATACATGTACAGCTGGTATAACCTGGGCATCTCCTGTATATAATTATACATGTATAGCTAGTATAACCTGGGCATCTTCTGTATATAATTATACATGTACAGCTGGTATAACCTGGGCATCTCCTGTATATAATTACATATGTACAGCTGGTATAATCTGGGCATCTCCTGTATATAATAACATATGTACAGCTGGTATAACCTGGGCATCTCCTGTATATAATTATATGTGTACAGCTGGTATAACCTGGGCATCTCCTGTATATAATTATACATGTACAGCTGGTATAACCTGGGCATCTCCTGTATATAATTATATATGTACAGCTGGTATAACCCGGGCATCTCCTGTATATAATTGTATGTGTACAGCTGGTATAACCCGGGCATCTCCTGTATATAATTGTATGTGTACAGCTGGTATAACCTGGGCATCTCCTGTATATAATTATGTATGTACAGCTGGTATAACCTGGGCATCTCCTGTATATAATTATATGTGTACAGCTTGTATAACCTGGGCATCTCCTGTATATAATTATATATGTACAGCTGGTATAACCTGGGCATCTCCTGTATATAATTGTATGTGTACAGCTGGTATAACCTGGGCATCTCCTGTATATAATTATATGTGTACAGCTGGTATAACCTGGGCATCTCCTGTATATAATTATATGTGTACAGCTGGTATAACCTGGGCATCTCCTGCATATAATTATATGTGTACAGCTTGTATAACCTGGGCATCTCCTGTATATAATTGTATGTGTACAGCTGGTATAACCTGGGCATCTCCTGTATATAATTGTATGTGTACAGCTGGTATAACCTGGGCATCTCCTGTACTGTATATAATTATATATGTACAGCTGGTATAACCTGGGCATCTCCTGTATATAATTATATGTGTACAGCTGGTATAACCTGGGCATCTCCTGTATATAATTATGTATGTACAGCTTGTATAACCTGGGCATCTCCTGTATATAATTATATATGTACAGCTGGTATAACCTGGGCATCTCCTGTATATAATTATGTATGTACAGCTTGTATAACCTGGGCATCTCCTGTATATATTTATGTATGTACAGCTGGTATAACCTGGGCATCTCCTGTATATAATTGTATGTGTACAGCCGGTATAACCTGGACATCTCCTGTATATAATTATATATGTACAGCCGGTATAACCTGGGCATCTCCTGTATATAATTCTATATGTACAGCTGGTATAACCTGGGCATCTCCTGTATATAATTATGTATGTACAGCTTGTATAACCTGGGCATCTCCTGTATATATTTATGTATGTACAGCTGGTATAACCTGGGTATCTCCTGTATATAATTATATATGTACAGCTGGTATAACCTGGGCATCTCCTGTATATAATTATGTATGTACAGCTTGTATAACCTGGGCATCTCCTGTATATATTTATGTATGTACAGCTGGTATAACCTGGGCATCTCCTGTATATAATTATATATGTACAGCCGGTATAACCTGGACATCTCCTGTATATAATTATATATGTACAGCCGGTATAACCTGGGCATCTCCTGTATATAATTCTATATGTACAGCTGGTATAACCTGGGCATCTCCTGTATATAATTATGTATGTACAGCTTGTATAACCTGGGCATCTCCTGTATATATTTATGTATGTACAGCTGGTATAACCTGGGTATCTCCTGTATATAATTATATATGTACAGCTGGTATAACCTGGACATCTCCTGTATATAATTATGTATGTACAGCTTGTATAACCTGGGCATCTCCTGTATATAATTATGTATGTACAGCTTGTATAACCTGGGTATCTCCTGTATATAATTATATATGTACAGCTGATATAACCTGGGCATCTCCTGTATATAATTATATATGTACAGCTGGTATAACCTGGGCTTCTCCTGTATATAATTATGTATGTACAGGTGATATAACCTGGGCATCTCCTGTATATAATTATATGTGTACAGCTTGTATAACCTGGGCATCTCCTGTATATAATTGTATGTGTACAGCTGGTATAACCTGGGCATCTCCTGTATATAATTGTATGTGTACAGCTGGTATAACCTGGGCATCTCCTGTATATAATTGTATGTGTACAGCTGGTATAACCTGGGCATCTCCTGTATATAATTATGTATGTACAGCTGGTATAACCTGGGCATCTCCTGTATATAATTATGTATGTACAGCTGGTATAAGTTGGGTATTTTCTGGTGTAATATTGTTTTCATGTGGAATAAAGTAGAATATAGAATATATAACATTGTTTTTTTCAATGTAAAGTGTTATTATAAACTATATGTAGAGGTTTTCCGATATGTCGGATGTCGCAGGTTCCCTGTGTGGTGACGGATGGCGTCCGGTGATCTCCCCATGATGCCTGCTGAGGATCTGCTGAGGATCTGCTGAGGATCTGCTGACTCTGGCAGCGCTGCCTCCATCAGTACCATGGCCAGCAGCCACACTCCAGCCCTGCTCTCACACAGGATGGGAGGCTGAGCAGCCCCTGGTGACTGGGGGAACATTAACCCCTTAGTGCTGCAGTGAAGGGGCAGGTTGAGGCTGCACCCCTCCCCCATCCTGAAGAGCCAGATAACAATCCTAAAGCGGCTCCCCACATGACCAAACTATGACATTCCATGGAGCTGACAGCGGTCACATGGAAAATATTACTGCTATACATGGAAGGCTGTGAAGCCATTATTAGGACCGCCCACTGGACTCCTAGCACCAGAAGGAGCAGGACGTGACCAATTAAACACGACTTGCTATAAATCTTTTCCTATAAACCTACGTCACTCTGCTCAGATCGTCCGCTTCCCTCTAAAGGGAGCTTTTATGCTCAATATAAATATATGGTTTACAATGTAATAGTAAAAGATCATTGGATTACCTAATAATCAGCTGTGGGCAGGCTCGGACTGGCCCACGGGGTAACAGGGGGATCCCCCGGCGGGCCCCCAACCCCACTGTATGTGCAGTACTGGGCATAATTCACTCTGTACAGAAAAAAGCCGCGTCTCATCATTCATTAACCAAACTGCCCAGTGTGTTATTATAGAGATACAGGTACATTTGTGATGGAGGGTAGTGTAATATTTGTATGCAGGTGAAGAGTGGGCCCCCAAAGTCATTGTTACTGGTGGGTCCTTGGCACCCCAATCCGACACTGGCTGTGGGGAGCAAGCACCTGCCCCTAACAGGCATTCAGTGGCCGTGCAGCGTGGAGCTCTACATACTGTGGTATTGTACTTTTGTCCCTGTAATACTTTCTGCACCTGATATTCTGCGCATGCGCACAGCAGATACTGGTAGAATGCCATATGACTTTTGTGCCTGCGCTCATCTCTACCTACTGCTCCACTCTCCATTTCTCCCTGTAGTCCTTTCTGCAACTCTTCATGCACATCTGATATTCTGCTTATGCGCATAAGCTGTTTTTAATGCCACCTGGCGGTCGCGCATGCGCATAGCAGATACTCATTGAATGTGCTTTGGTGATTGCGTATGCTCTGAGCTCTACACACTGTATACTTTACTCCCTGTGGTCTTTTTTGTATCACTCCATGCCTCTCTGCTCCTCCATGCATGTGCATAAGCTGCTCTTGCTAACCAGCACCTGGCAGTCGCGCGTGCGCATAGCAGATACTTGTTGAATGTCCTTTGGTGATTGCGCATGCTCTGAGCTCTACATACTGTTCTACTGTACGTTTCTTCATAGAGTCCTCTCTGCAACTCTCCATGATCACCTGATATTATGTTCATAAGCCATATTTAATGACACTTGGTGGTCACGCATGCGCATAGCAGATACTGGTAGAATGTCATTTGACTTTTTGTGCCTGCTCTGATCTCTACATTCTGCTCCACTCTCTATTTCTCTCTGTAGTCCTTTGTGAAACACTCTATGCGCATACACATAGGTTATATTTAATTACACCTGGCAGTCACGCATGCGCATAGCAGATGCTGGTTGAATGTGCTTTGGTGATTGTGCATGCTCTGAGCTGTACACACTATATATTTTAATCCCTGTGGTCTTTTTTGCATCACTCCATGCTTCTCTGCTACTCCGTGCATGCGCATAAGCTGACCTTACTGACCAATACCTGGTGGTCGCACATGCGCATGGCAGATACTCATTGAATGTACTTTGGTGATTGTGCATGCTCTGAGCTGTACACACTATTCTCCTGTTGCGCATGCTCTGAGCTGTACACACTATTCTCCTGTTGCGCATGCTCTGAGCTGTACACACTATTCTCCTGTTGCGCATGCTCTGAGCTGTAGACATTATTCTCCTGTTGCGCATGCTCTGAGCTGTACACACTATTCTCCTCTTGCGCATGCTCTGAGCTGTACACACTGTTCTGTTGCACATGCTCTGAGCTGTACACACTATTCTCCTGTTGTGCATGCTCTGAGCTGTACACACTATTCTCCTGTTACGCATGCTCTGGGCTGTACACACTATTCTCCTGTTGCCCATGCTCTGAGCTGTACACACTATTCTCCTCTTGCGCATGCTCTGAGCTGAACACACTATTCTCCTGTTGCGCATGCTCTGAGCTGTACACACTATTCTCCTGTTGCGCATGCTCTGAGCTGTACACACTATTCTGTTGCGCATGCTCTGAGCTGTACACACTATTCTCCTGTTGCGCATGCTCTGAGCTGTACACACTATTCTCCTGTTGCGCATGCTCTGAGCTGTACACACTATTCTCCTCTTGCGCATGCTCTGAGCTGTACACACTATTCTCCTGTTGCGCATGCTCTGAGCTGTACACACTATCCTGTTGCGCATGCTCTGAGCTGTACACACTATTCTCTTGCGCATGCTCTGAGCTGTACACACTGTTCTTCTGTTGCGCATGCTCTGAGCTGTACACACTATTTTCCTGTTGCGCATGATCTGAGTTGTTCACACTATTCTCCTGTGGCGCATGCTCTGAGCTGTACACACTATTCTCTTGCACATGCTCTGAGCTGTACACACTGTTCTCCTGTGGCGCATGCTCTGAGCTGTACACACTATTCTCCTGTTGTGCATGCTCTGAGCTGTACACACTATTCTCCTGTGGCGCATGCTCTGAGCTGTACACACTATTCTCCTCTTGCGCATGCTCTGAGCTGTACACACTGTTCTCCTGTTGCGCATGCTCTGAGCTGTACACACTGTTCTCCTGTTGCGCATGCTCTGAGCTGTACACACTATTCTCCTCTTGTGCATGCTCTGAGCTGTACACACTATTCTCCTCTTGCGCATGCTCTGAGCTGTACACACTATTCTCCTGTGGCGCATGCTCTGAGCTGTACACACTATTCTCCTCTTGTGCATGCTCTGAGCTGTACACACTATTCTCCTCTTGCGCATGCTCTGAGCTGTACACACTATTCTCCTGTTGTGCATGCTCTGAGCTGTACACACTATTCTCCTGTTGCGCATGCTCTGAGCTGTACACACTATTCTCCTCTTGCGCATGCTCTGAGCTGTACACACTGTTCTCCTGTTGCGCATGCTCTGAGCTGTACACACTGTTCTCCTGTTGCGCATGCTCTGAGCTGTACACACTATTCTCCTCTTGTGCATGCTCTGAGCTGTACACACTATTCTCCTGTTACACATGCTCTGAGCTGTACACACTATTCTCCTCTTGCGCATGCTCTGAGCTGTACACACTATTCTCCTGTTGCGCATGCTCTGAGCTGTACACACTATCCTGTTGCGCATGCTCTGAGCTGTACACACTATTCTACTCTTGCGCATGCTCTGAGCTGTACACACTGTTCTCCTGTTGCGCATGCTCTGAGCTGTACACACTGTTCTCCTGTTGCGCATGCTCTGAGCTGTACACACTATTTTCCTGTTGCGCATGATCTGAGCTGTTCTCACTATTCTCCTGTTGCGCATGCTCTGAGCTGTACACACTATATACTTTAATCCCTGTAGTCTCTTTTGCATCACTCCATGCCTCTCTGCTACTCCGTGCATGCGCATAAGCTGCCCTTACTGACCAGCAGCTGGCGGTCGCGCATGCGCGTAGCAGACACTTGTAGAATGTCATGTGGTGGTTGTGCACACACCAAGCTGCACTATCTATTCTCCTGTGCACTTTCTGCCCTGCTACATGACATGCACATTAGTGGCACTTGTAGCCATTGTAGAGCACAGGGAGAGTCGCGGGAGAACGTGGAGAGCGTCAGCTTGTCAGTTCTGGCGTCACGTCACACTGCGGCCTGCGACAGCACACCTGGCGGTTTGACGCTTCTTATTTCTAAATATTTGCTAAACCCGGGGGCGACACATTCGTCAGAAACCACTTTAGGAAACTTTCATTTTTGGGGCAATTTTTGAAGTAGTTTTCCCTTTCTGGAAAAAGTTTTGGAAAATTTTTTTTTTTTTTTTCCTGAAACGTTCTTTGCAGCCTTTTGCGCCCGGAGGTGTACGTGCAGATTAACCCCGTGCGTGCCCGGCAGCTGCCGCCGTGTCACAGAGAGACGATTCACCGCCGCGTTCGCTTTACATTTCAGGAAAACAAAAGTTCATTGATTTGGCGTTCACCTCTCCAGCTGTTTTAGGTCCATTGGACGTGAGGGAGGACTGTGAACGTGTGGTGTCCGCCATTGTCCTGCAGCAGGACCGCCGCGCCGTGTGTGTCTGCACAGTGTGTGTTTGGGTGAACTGGATCTAATTTCCCTCCCTGTAACCACTTCTATCTGTGAGGGGTGAGAATGGACCTCTGTGCGCCGATCCCCACCCCCTCCGCCTCTCTGTCCCACTAGGCATCCAGAGTTGAACCTCAGGTTTTGGCTTCTGAATTTCCACTCTTGTTTTTTTTTCTCACTTTTTACCCTGTATCTCCACCTAGTGGACATAAGTGGTACTGCCGTGCTTCATTCTGTATCCCACCAGTCTGGACCCTTAAAGGTTAAAAGTCCAATATGCTCAGATTATAAAATAATAATAAAAAAATAATAAAAAAAATAAAGCTGCAAAAATGTTATAAAAATGGAATAAAAAAAACCCCCTAATAAAAAGTCTCTATCAAATCTTATGGGGAGCAAAAAGTCCATAAAAAAATCTATATATATAAACAAAGTTAGAGTCGCACAACACTATTACAGTCTGAATGGGGTCATGAAAACCCCACAGACCACCATTTTTTGCATTAATGCTTCGCCCAGGCAGTTCTTCTAATCTGGCAGCATCCATTATTGGAATGTGGCTTTTACACTTTGCCCAATGAGTCCCTTGAAGAAGCTGAAAGGGTGAAATCTAGCCGTGTCACCCCTCTTCTCACTGCTCTATGTGAGGCTGTCAGATAACTGCCTTCAGCAGGAGCCTCCCCCCACTGCTGCATTTGGATTAACGCTAGCTTGGCTCAGCTGCCTCCTTGGCAATGCTGATAGGAGAGGAGCTGCCACCAAGAAGGGCTTCCCTCTTGTCATCCCAGCCAGGTGCTCACCAGGAAGGACCACCAGATGTCTGGGGGCCACATCCGTCTTGCTATGCACGTCCTATGCAGCCCCCGATATCTGGAATCAGTCTAATTGTCACTGTTGGGCACCCCTGAAAGAATGACAGCTACAGGGGTCTTCAGCAGCCCACCAGCTGCAATGGGGACCCCCAGCTTGCATTGCACCATTTGATTGCTGCAGTCAGAGATTGATGGTGGCATTTAACTAGTTAACCAGCAGCGCTCGGAGGAAGCATCATACACGCGCACTCATCACCCATCATACATGATATTGGGGGGGCGTGCATTTTATTATGGCCCCTTGCCGAGGTTCAACATGATCGTGTGGCCCTTGACCAGAAAAGTCTGTGCACCCCCAGCTATGTCGGTAGTAACCCTTTCTATGCCGCCTTAGTAATGTGCTTCTCTCCCAGGACGTGATGCCGAAGCCCCCCATCCCGATCCCCCTGCACTGCCCCATCCCGATCCCCCCGCACTGCCCCCATCCCGATCCCCCCGCACTGCCCCCATCCCGATCCTCCCGCACTGCCCCATCCCGATCCCCCCGCACTGCCCCCATCCCGATCCTCCCGCACTGCCCCATCCCGATCCCCCCACACTGCCCCCATCCCTATCCCCCCGCACTGCCCCATCCAGATCCTCCCGCACTGCCCCATCCCGATCCCCCCGCACTGCCCCATCCCGATCCCCCCGCACTGCCCCCATCCCTATCCCCCCGCACTGCCCCCATCCCGATCCCCCCGCACTGCCCCCATCCCTATCCCCCCGCACTGCCCCCATCCCGATCCCCCCGCACTGCCCCCATCCCTATCCCCCCGCACTGCCCCCATCCCGATCCCCCCGCACTGCCCCCATCCCGATCCTCCCGCACTGCCCCATCCCTATCCCCCCGCACTGCCCCCATCCCGATCCCCCCGCACTGCCCCCATCCCTATCCCCCCGCACTGCCCCCATCCCGATCCCCCCGCACTGCCCCCATCCCTATCCCCCCGCACTGCCCCATCCCGATCCCCCCGCACTGCCCCCATCCCGATCCCCCCACACTGCCCCCATCCCTATCCCCCCGCACTGCCCCATCCAGATCCTCCCGCACTGCCCCATCCCGATCCCCCCGCACTGCCCCCATCCTGATCCCCCCGCACTGCCCCCATCCCTATCCCCCCGCACTGCCCCCATCCCGATCCCCCCGCACTGCCCCCATCCCTATCCCCCGCACTGCCCCCATCCCGATCCCCCCGCACTGCCCCATCCCGATCCCCCCGCACTGCCCCCATCCCGACCCCCCCGCAGTGCCCCCATCCCGATCCCCCCGCACTGCCCCCATCCCTATCCCCCCGCACTGCCCCCATCCCGATCCCCCCGCACTGCCCCCATCCCTATCCCCCCGCACTGCCCCCATCCCGATCCCCCCGCACTGCCCCCATCCCTATCCCCCCGCACTGCCCCCATCCCGATCCCCCCGCACTGCCCCCATCCCTATCCCCCCGCACTGCCCCATCCCGATCCCCCCGCACTGCCCCCATCCCGATCCCCCCACACTGCCCCCATCCCTATCCCCCCGCACTGCCCCATCCAGATCCTCCCGCACTGCCCCATCCCGATCCCCCCGCACTGCCCCCATCCTGATCCCCCCGCACTGCCCCCATCCCTATCCCCCCACACTACCCCATCCCTATCCCCCCGCACTGCCCCCATCCCGATCCCCCCGCACTGCCCCATCCCGATCCCCCCGCACTGCCCCATCCCGATCCCCCCGCACTGCCCCCATCCCTATCCCCCCGCACTGCCCCATCCCGATCCCCCCGCACTGCCCCCATCCCGATCCCCCCGCACTGCCCCATCCCGATCCCCCCGCAGTGCCCCCATCCCGATCCCCCCGCACTGCCCCCATCCCGATCCCCCCGCACTGCCCCCATCCCTATCCCCCCGCACTGCCCCCATCCCGATCCCCCCGCACTGCCCACATCCCGATCCCCCCGCACTGCCCCCATCCCGATCCCCCCGCACTGCCCACATCCCGATCCCCCCGCACTGCCCCCATCCCTATCCCCCCGCACTGCCCCCATCCCGCCACATTTCCAGCCTCGGACACGAATCAGACCCCAGAATTCTCACTTAGGAGCGTAACGTTAATGGCAGCAGTTGGGTTTTCCCTTTGTGGTGGCGGCCGGGCAGACGTGATCTCACTGCAGAACATTCACTTATTTATTGTCAATCACGACAAGAACAAAAGGCCGCGCCGTGCTGGAGGCGGCCATTAATTCTTTTCTCTTAATTGCCGGCTTTTAATTATTTTCTGCCTGTTTTAACAAGTTGTCATTGAGCCGCTGACAGCGAAACGTTCGTGTAACATCAAAGGGCAGAGATTTACAGCGAGAGCATTACGCACCGCGTGTTCCCAGCGTCTCCATGTATCATCAGACCGAAACATTGTAACAAATGCCCGAAACTAAGAAGGATGTGAGGTCCTGGAGGAGGAGACCCCCGGGGTCACACAATGAGTGGGGGGCTGAGATCGAGCGAATCATAGGTCTGGATGTGTCCATGTACCTGCTGTCCACCCGAGTGTCACACATTCATACATCCCATAATACCCAGATAAGATCACCCATAACCTCTACTAGACACAATCGTCCGCCATCACCCACCAGAGACTCAACGCCACCACCAGGGAGACGGCTAATGAAGGACGTTCATAAAGGATGGAAGAGAAGAAGAAGAAACACCCCGGCATCACCAGAGCTTGTGCACATGAACCCAGGGCGACCCAAACCTTTCACCGTGCTCCCCAAACTACCCAGATCCTGCACCACACTCCAAATATGACCATATCCCCCACCGTACACCCGATATCACCACATCCTCCACCGTACACCCGATATCACCACATCCCCCACCGTACACCTGATATCAACATATCCCCCACGATACACCTGATATCACCACATCCTCCACCGTACACCTAATATCACATCCCCCACCGTACACCCGATATCACCACATCCTCCACCGTACACCCGATATCACCACATCCCCCACCATACACCCGATATCACCACATCCCCCACCGTACACCCGATATCACCACATCCCCCACCGTACACCTGATATCAACATATCCCCCACGATACACCTGATATCACCACATCCTCCACCGTACACCTAATATCACATCCCCCACCGTACACCCGATATCACCACATCCCCCACCGTACACCAGATATCACCACATCCCCCACCGTACACCCGATATCACCACATCCCCCACCGTACACCCGATGTCACCACATCCCCCACCGTACACCTGATATCAACATATCCCCCACGATACACCTGATATCACCACATCCTCCACCGTACACCTAATATCACATCCCCCACCGTACACCCGATATCACCACATCCCCCACCGTACACCCGATATCACCACATCCCCCACCGTACACCTGATATCAACATATCCCCCACGGTACACCTGATATCACCACATCCCCCACAGTACACCCGATATCACCACATCCCTCACAGTACACCCGATATCACCACATCCTCCACAGTACACCCGATATCACCACATCCCTCACAGTACACCCGATATCACCACATCCTCCACAGTACACCCGATGTCAACACATCCCCCACCGTACACCCAATATCACCACATCCCCCACCGTACACCCGATATCACCACATCCTCAACCGTACACCCGATATCACCACATCCCCCACCGTACACCTGATATCAACATATCCCCCACGGTACACCTGATATCACCACATCCCCCACAGTACACCCGATATCACCACATCCCTCACAGTACACCCGATATCAACACATCCCCCACCGTACACCCGATATCACCACATCCTCCACAGTACACCCGATGTCAACACATCCCCCACCGTACACCCAATATCACCACATCCCCCACCGTACACCCGATATCACCACATCCTCCACCGTACACCCGATATCACTACATCCCCCACAGTACACCCGATATCAACACATCTCCCACCGTACACCCAATATCACCACATCCCCCACCGTACACCCGATATCACCACATCCCCCACAGTACACCCAATATCACATCCCCCACCGTACACTCGATATCACTACATCCCCCACAGTACACCCGATATCAACACATCCCCCACCGTACACCTGATATCACATCCCCCACCGTATACCCGATATCACCACATCCCCCACCGTACACCCGATATCACCACATCCCCCACAGTACACCCGATATCACCACATCCTCCACCGTACACCCGATATCACCACATCCCCCACCGTACACCCGATATCACCACATTCCCCACCGTACACCCGATATCACCACATCCCCCACCGTACACCCGATATCACCACATCCCCCACTGTACACCCGATATCACCACATCCCCCACCGTATACCCGATATCACCACATCCCCCACCGTGCACCCAATATCACCACATCCCCCACAGTACACCCGATATCACTACATCCCCCACAGTACACCCGATATCAACACATCTCCCACCGTACACCCAATATCACCACATCCCCCACAGTACACCCAATATCACCACATCCTGCACCGTACACCCGATATCACCACATCCTGCACCGTACACCCGATATCACCACATCCTGCACCGTACACCCGATATCACCACATCCCCCACCGTATACCCGATATCACCACATCCCCCACCGTGCACCCAATATCACCACATCCCCCACAGTACACCCAATATCACCACATCCCCCACCGTACACCTAATATCACATCCCCCACCGTACACCCGATATCACCACATCCTCCACCGTACACCCGATATCACCACATCCTGCACCGTACACCCGATATCACCACATCCCCTACCGTATACCCGATATCACCACATCCCCCACCGTGCACCCAATATCACCACATCCCCCACAGTACACCCAATATCACCACATCCTGCACCGTACACCCGATATCACCACATCCTGCACCGTACACCCGATATCACCACATCCTGCACCGTACACCCGATATCACCACATCCTGCACCGTACACCCGATATCACCACATCCCCCACCGTATACCCGATATCACCACATCCCCCACCGTGCACCCAATATCACCACATCCCCCACAGTACACCCAATATCACCACATCCCCCACCGTACACCTAATATCACATCCCCCACCGTACACCCGATATCACCACATCCCCCACCGTACACCCGATATCACCACATCCTGCACCGTACACCCGATATCACCACATCCCCCACCGTATACCCGATATCACCACATCCCCCACCGTGCACCCAATATCACCACATCCCCCACAGTACACCCAATATCACCACATCCTGCACCGTACACCCGATATCACCACATCCTGCACCGTACACCCGATATCACCACATCCTGCACCGTACACCCGATATCACCACATCCTGCACCGTACACCCGATATCACCACATCCCCCACCGTATACCCGATATCACCACATCCCCCACCGTGCACCCAATATCACCACATCCCCCACAGTACACCCAATATCACCACATCCCCCACCGTACACCTAATATCACATCCCCCACCGTACACCCGATATCACCACATCCTGCACCGTACACTCGATATCAACATATCCCCACCGTACACCGTATATCACATCCCCCACCGCACACCCGATATCACCACATCCATACCGTACACCTGATATCACATCCCCCACCGTATACCCGATATCACATCCCCCACCGTACACCCGATATCACATCCCCCACCGTACACCCGATATCACCACATCCCCACCGTACACCCGATATCACATCCCCCACCGTACACCCGATATCACATCCCCCACCGTACACCCGATATCACATCCCCCACCGTACACCCGATATCACCACATCCCCACCGTACACCCGATATCACATCCCCCACCGTATACCCGATATCACATCCCCCACCGTACACCCGATATCACATCCCCCACCGTACACCCGATATCACATCCCCCACCGTACACCAGATGTCACCACATCCCCCACCGTACACCCGATGTCACCACATCCCCACCGTACACCCGATATCACATCCCCCACCGTACACCCGATATCACCACATCCCCACCGTACACCCGATGTCACCACATCCCCACCGTACACCCGATATCACATCCCCCACCGTACACCCGATATCACATCCCCCACCGTACACCCGATATCACCACATCCTCCACCATACACCCGATGTCACTACATCCTCCACCGTACACCCGATATCACCACATCCCCACCGTACACCCGATATCACATCCCCCACCGTACACCCGATATCACATCCCCCACCGTACACCCGATATCACCACATCCCCCACCGTACACCCGATATCACTACATCCTCCACCGTACACCCGATATCACCACATCCCCACCGTACACCCGATATCACATCCCCCACCGTACACCCGATATCACCACATCCCCCACCGTACACCCGATATCACCACATTTCCCACCATACACCCGATATCACCACATCCCCCACCGTACACCCAATATCACCACATCCCTCACCGTACACCCGATATCACCACATCCCCCACCGTACACCCGATATCACCACATCCCCCACCGTACACCCAATATCACCACATCCCCCACCGTACACCCAATATCACATCCCCCACCGTACACCCGATGTCACTACATCCTCCACCGTACACCCGATATCACATCCCCCACCGTACACCCGATATCACATCCCCACCGTACACCCGATATCACCACATCCCCCACCGTACACCCGATGTCACTACATCCTCCACCGTACACCCGATATCACCACATTTCCCACCATACACCCGATATCACCACATCCCCCACCGTACACCCAATATCACATCCCCCACCGTATACCCGATATCACCACATCCCCCACCATACACCCGATATCACCACATCCCCCACCGTACACCCGATATCACTACATCCTCCACCGTACACCGGATATCACCACATCCCCCACCGTATACCCGATATCACCACATCCTCCACCGTACACCCGATATCACCACATCCCCCACCGTATACCCGATATCACCACATCCTCCACCGTACACCCGATATCACCACATCCCCCACCGTACACCCGATATCACCACATCCCCCACCGTACACCCGATGTCACCACATCCTCCACCGTACACCCGATGTCACCACATCCTCCACCGTACACCCGATATCACTACATCCTCCACCGTACACCCGATATCACCACATCCCCCACCGTACACCCGATATCACATCCCCCACCGTACACCCGATATCACCACATCCTCCACCGTACACCCGATATCACATCCCCCACCGTACACCCGATATCACATCCCCCACCGTACACCCGATATCACCACATCCCCACTGTACACCCGATATCACATCCCCCACCGTATACCCGATATCACATCCCCCACCGTACACCCGATATCACATCCCCCACCGTACACCCGATATCACATCCCCCACCGTACACCCGATGTCACCACATCCCCCACCGTACACCCGATGTCACCACATCCCCACCGTACACCCGATATCACATCCCCCACCGTACACCCGATATCACCACATCCCCACCGTACACCCGATGTCACCACATCCTCCACCATACACCCGATGTCACTACATCCTCCACCGTACACCCGATATCACATCCCCCACCGTACACCCGATATCACATCCCCCACCGTACACCCGATATCACCACATCCTCCACCATACACCCGATGTCACTACATCCTCCACCGTACACCCGATATCACCACATCCCCACCGTACACCCGATATCACATCCCCCACCGTACACCCGATATCACATCCCCCACCGTACACCCGATATCACCACATCCCCCACCGTACACCCGATATCACTACATCCTCCACCGTACACCCGATATCACCACATCCCCACCGTACACCCGATATCACATCCCCCACCGTACACCCGATATCACATCCCCCACCGTACACCCGATATCACCACATCCCCCACCGTACACCCGATGTCACTACATCCTCCACCGTACACCCGATATCACCACATTTCCCACCATACACCCGATATCACCACATCCCCCACCGTACACCCAATATCACCACATCCCTCACCGTACACCCGATATCACCACATCCCCCACCGTACACCCGATATCACCACATCCCCCACCGTACACCCAATATCACCACATCCCCCACCGTACACCCGATATCACCACATCCCCCACCGTACACCCAATATCACATCCCCCACCGTACACCCGATATCACCACATCCCCCACCATACACCCGATATCACCACATTTCCCACCATACACCCGATATCACCACATCCCCCACTGTACACCTGATATCACCACATCCTCCACCGTACACCCGATATCACTACATCCTCCACCGTACACCGGATATCACCACATCCCCCACCGTATACCCGATATCACCACATCCTCCACCGTACACCCGATATCACCACATCCCCCACCGTATACCCGATATCACCACATCCTCCACCGTACACCCGATATCACCACATCCCCCACCGTACACCCGATATCACCACATCCCCCACCGTACACCCGATGTCACCACATCCTCCACCGTACACCCGATATCACTACATCCTCCACCGTACACCCGATATCACTACATCCTCCACCGTACACCCGATATCACCACATCCCCCACCGTACACCCGATATCACCACATCCCCCACCGTACACCCGATGTCACCACATCCTCCACCGTACACCCGATGTCACCACATCCCCCACCGTACACCCGATGTCACCACATCCTCCACCGTACACCCGATGTCACCACATCCTCCACCGTACACCCGATGTCACCACATCCTCCACCGTACACCCGATATCACCACATCCCCCACCGTACACCCGATATCACATCCCCCACCGTACACCCGATATCACCACATCCTCCACCGTACACCCGATATCACATCCCCCACCGTACACCCGATATCACTACATCCTCCACCGTACACCCGATATCACCACATCCCCCACCGTACACCCGATATCACATCCCCCACCGTACACCCGATATCACCACATCCTCCACCGTACACCCGATATCACATCCCCCACCGTACACCCGATATCACCACATCCTCCACCGTACACCCGATATCACCACATTTCCCACCATACACCCGATATCACCACATCCTTCCCTGTACATAAAATATTGCCATCTGTTATGTTTATGAAAACCAATTCATCTTCATCCCTTGTGAGAAAATCCTCTTCTAAAGCCATTATGGAGCAGCAGGACCCCGGTTTGCGCCATTTACCTCTGTATGTGCTGGAAAGGTCAAAATGCCCCTGAGAAGAGACTATTAACCTGTTCACTGCATGGTTGGGACTTCTCCGAGCTGGGCCGTGCTCCATTATCGTGTAGAGAAGCCCGGGGGCTGATGCCCTGACGCCTCTATGAAGGCTTTCACCTAATTTACGGAGGAATGTTGCTGATCTCAGTGCAATGTTTACTGTTTTCTAAAAGAATCTATATTTGCTGGATGAATGACCTATAACCTCTTAAATATTCTGTGCTGTTTATGTCCTTTAAGAATTCTTAGTCAGTGAGCTCCAGCTCTGAAATACTCTGTGCTGCGGGGGATTCTGCTTCTTCCAGTACATAACTCTTCAAATGATAGCTGTGGCATCACTCTGCCCTCCACGTTGCCAACACTATGCCTTAGCTCACCCCCGCTGCATCAGATCCTGACCTGGCCAATGTGCAAGGTCAACTTCCAAGACTTTAATGGGCAAATTCTCCTTGTTGGGAGGAAAAGCTGCAACTATTCACTTGAATAGTCACTAGAGGATACTACATTGCAATGCCCTGCCATCTCATTTAAAGAATATAAACTCTTTAGGGGTCATTTTTATAGATGTTCCTTAAAAATGTTGGACCAGTTGACTTCTGCAGCCTCTATGTATCACTGTACATAGAAGAGTGCAGAATGAGTTAACTCATCCAGCTGGCATAAGTGAGATAGATGAGAGCTTCAGACTCTGCAGTGAGAAGCAGCTCACTGACTGACTCACTGGTAACTCAGTCTGCTATGCACAGTGATACATAGAGGATGTAGAAGACAAACAATCCCACAAAAATGTAATAAAACTCAATTGCAAAAAAGTGCTTTACAGCCTAAAATGCATGAAAATAAGTAATAAAGCCCATATTGTCTTGCATGAGCGATTCTTAATTCTCATTCAGCTCTATGTTCCACCTGGAAAAAGTTGTCATTTTGCTTGTCCAATATCAATCATCTTAGAACAGTCAGTGGTCACGTTGACAATCTGAAAGAAGATATGACGGCTCTCCAGAAACATAAGAGGGCAACAGGGTTTAAAGATGTTTCTCAACCCCCAAAGTACCTGATTTTATCATCTACAGTTTCATGGAGATGGCAACCAACCCAAACCTCCACTGGTGGTCCCATGGAAGGTGCAGCAGATTCACCTGGAGAAGTTAGACCGGCGTAGTTATGACTCCATCATCACACAGAGGCTCCTTCTCCATAGAGAGGGACATTTTTCGATGTTGTTCCCATGGAGCAGAGTTATTATTGTTGGTCCCTTAGCAAAAAAAAGTATTAAAAATAACAAAATATTTATCCCTTTTGCTCCTTTGAAGGAATTTCCTCACCGAATATCAGCATCAGCATCATACTGTGTGGGGGCCATCATTCCATTTTGGGGGGGTGGGGCTGTGCAATCACACTGTGTAGTGGGATGTAGGGTATCATAACATTTGGGATACTGTATTTTGGGGGTTGTGAGGGCCATCATACTGTGGGTGCAGGGGCTGTAGGGTACTTTATACTGAGTGGGGGTGCTATGGTGCCATCATACAGTGTTGGGAAGCTGTGCGTGCATTATATTGTGTGGGGGGCTGAGTGCCGCATAATACTGTATATATCGAGCTGTGGAGGCATCATATCGTGTTGGGGGCAACCAAACTGTGTGAGGTCTGTCGGGGCATCATACTGTATAGCGGGAGCTGTGGGGACATCATACTGTGTGCGGGAATTGTAGGAGCATCATACAGTATTTATGGATATGTGAGGAGATCATGTTGTGTTGGGAATTGTTGGGCATCATATTTGTGTGTGCATAATAAGGTATTTAGGGATCTCTTGGTGATCATATTGTGTGTGGGGACTACAGGGGCAACATACTGTGTGTTGGAGACTATGGGGGCATCATTCTAAATGCCAGCAGCTGTAGGACATGATACTGTGTGCAAGGGCTGTAGGGGCATCACACTGTGTGTGGAGGGGCTGTAAAGGCATCATACTGTGTGTGGAGGGGCTGTATGGGCATCATACTGTATGTGAAGGGGCATCATACTGTGTGTGGAGGGGCTGTAGGGGCATCATACATTATGTGGAGGGGTTGTAGGGGCATCGTATATTATGTGGAGAGGCTGTGTGGGCATCATACTGTATGTGGAGGGGCTGTATGGGCATCATACTGTGTGTGGAGGGGCTGTAGGAGCATCATACTGTATGTGGAGTGGCTGTAGAGGCATCAAACTATATGTGGAGGGGCTGTAGGGGCATCATACTATATGTGGAGGAGCTGTAGGGGTATCATACTTTATGTGGAGAGGCTGTAGGGGTATCATACCTTATGTAGAGAGGAAGTAGAGACATCATACTGTATGTGGAATGGCTGTAGGGGCATCATAACGTGTGTGGAGGGGCTGTAGGGGCATCATACTGTGTGCAAGGGCTATAGGGGAATCATACTGTATGTGGAGGGGCAGTAGGGGCATCATACTGTATGTGGAGGGGCTGTAGGGGCATCATACTGTGTACAAAGGCTATAGGGGAATCATACTGTATGTGGAGGGGCAGTAGGGGCATCATACTGTATGTGGAGGGGCTGTAGGGGCATCATACTGTGTACAAAGGCTGTAGGGGAATCATACTGTGTTTTGAGGGGCGGTAGGGGCATCATACTGTGTGTGGAGGGGCTGTAGGGGCATCATACTCTATGTGGAGGGGATGTAGAAGCATCATATTGTGTGTTGAGGGGCTGTAGGGGTATCATACTGGATGTGGAGGGGCTGTAAGGGCATCATACTGTATATGGAGGAGCTGTAGGGGCATCGTACATTATGTGGAGGGGTTGTAGGAGCATCATACTGTGGGTTGAGAGGCTGTAGGAGCATCATACCATATGTGGAGTGGCTGTAGAGGCATCATACTGTGTGTGGAGGGGCTGTAGGGGCATCATACCATATGTGGAGGGGCTGTAGAGGCATCATACTCTGTGCAAGGGCTGTAGGGGCATCATACTGTGTGTGGAGGGGCTGTAGGGGCATCACACTGTGTGTGGAGGGGCTGTAGGGACAACATACTAGATGTTGAGGGGCTGTAAATGCATCATACTGTATGTGGAGGTGCTTTGTAGGCATCATACTGTATGTGGAGGGGCCTCATACTGTGTGTGGAGGGGCTGTATGGGCATCATACTGTATGTGAAGGGGCTGTAGGGGCATCATACTGTATATGGAGTGGCTGTAGAGGCATCATACTGTGTGTGGAGGGTCTGTAGGGGCATCATACATTATGTGGAGGGGTTGTAGGGGCATCGTACAATATGTGAAGGGGCTGTAGGGGCATCATACTATATGTGAAGGGGCTGTAGGGGCATCATACTGTATGTGGAGTGGCTGTAGAGGCATCATACTGTGTGTGGAGGGGTGTTAGTGGAATCATACTGTATGTGGAGGGGATGTAGGGGAATCACACTCTATGTGAAGGGGCTGTAGGGGCATCATACTGTATGTGGAGTGGCTGTAGAGGCATCATACTGTGTGTGGAGGGGCTGTAGGGGCATCCTACATTATGTGGAGGGGCTGTAGAGGCATCTTACTGTATGTGAAAGGGCTGTAGAGGCCTCATACTGGATGTGGACGGGCTGTAGGGACATCATACTGTATGTGGAGGGGCTGTAGGGGCATCATACTGTATGTGGAGGGGATGTATGGGTATCACACTCTATGTGAAGGGGCTGTAGGGGCATCATACTGTATGTGGAGTGGCTGTAGAGGCATCATACTGTGTGTGGAGGGGTTGTAGGGGCATCATACATTATGTGGAGGGGCTGTAGAGGCATCTTACTGTATGTTAAAGGGCTGTAGAGGCCTCATACTGGATGTGGACGGGCTGTAGGGACATCATACTGGATGTGGACGTGCTGTAGGGACATCATACTGTATGTGGAGGGGCTGTAGGGGCATCATACTCTGTGGAAGGGCTGTAGGGGCTCCATACTGTATGTGGAGTGGCTGTAGGGGCATCATACTATATGTGGAGGGGCTGTAGAGGCATCATACTGGATGTGGAGGGGCTGTAGAGGCATCATATTGGATGTGGGGGGGCTGTAGGGACATTATACTGTATGTGGAGGGGCAGTAGGGGCATCATACTGTGCGTGAAGGGGCTGTAGAGGCATTATACTCTGTGTGGAGGGGCTGTGGAGACATCATGCTGTTTGGAGAGCTGACATGTTACTGTGTATGGGGGCTGAAGACGTATCATACAGTATTTATGGATATGAAGAACATCATACTCTTTGAGGAGATGTGGGGGGCCATCATAGTGTGTTAGGAACTGTTGAGGCACCATATTGTGTGGGGGGGCATAATACTGTGTATAGGGAATTGTAGGGTCATCATACTATGGATGGTGTCTATAGGGGCAATATACTGAGTGTAGAGGTCTGTGGGGGCATCATACTGTGTGGGGGAGCTGTCCAGTAAGTTACATCTAAGCATTATACGTATGGCTGAATAACAGGAGCAGGATGAGATAGAAACTTTACAGCAGTAATTTACATTATATAAGAACACAAGGTACTACAAGTCCTATTATAAGGTGTATTAAGAGTAGCAGTGGGGGAGGGGCAGTAAAATAGAGGTGGCATCACAACACTAGTTTGACAATGCTAATGTGTATTTCCTCCATTAGAATTTGTGAGGAAAGCTGACACTCAACCTCTGCTGTACTGCCCTTCCCCCACACTGAGTGCTAGAGAGGAGAGCTGTTACTCACACTCGGGTCTGCTGTGCCCCAGCACAAGTCATCACTCCGCAGTGAGGAGCAGACTGTCATTATGTCTTACATTACGCCTGATCTGAGTTATTGTGGGGTGTGTCCTTCTTACCCCAGTGTGTTTCTGCCTGCTTATGATTGGTCAGCATCAGAAAGATGAAGAAGTGCACGCCCCCAGTGAAATCTCTCTGGTACCGCCCACCTGAACATGAAAAAAAGTAATAGATTACATGCCAAAAATGCTGATTGCTAATTTATCTGCAATATAGAGGTGAAAAAAAAAATGTATTCAGCTCTGCAGAACCAAATACAGCGTGGGTTCAGATTAAAATGAAAAATGTATACAGTATAGGACATATAGAGAGTGTATATGGTATATACATAGTGTACAGGATACATGAAGAGTGTATAGGACACAGAGTGTATAGAGTATAGAGAGAGTTTATAGGGTATATAGAGAGTGTATAGGATATATAGAGAGTGTATATGGTATATAGATAGTGTATAGGACATATAGAGAGTGTATAAGGTATATAGATAGTGTATAGGACATATAGAGAGTGTATAGGGTATATAGAGAGTGTATAGGGTATATAGAGGGTGTATAGGATATATATAGAGAGTCTATAGGATATATAGAGAGTGTATAGGACATAAATAGAGTGTATAGGCTATATAGTGTGTAGGACATATAGAGAGTGTATATGGTATATACATAGTGTACAGGATACATGGAGAGAGTATAGGATATATAGAGAGTGTATAGGATATATAGTGTGTAGGATATATAGAGAGTTATAGGGTATATAGTGT
The DNA here is from genome assembly GCF_032444005.1 of Ranitomeya imitator. Lineage (NCBI taxonomy): Eukaryota > Metazoa > Chordata > Amphibia > Anura > Dendrobatidae > Ranitomeya > Ranitomeya imitator. The sequence goes on from NC_091282.1 coordinate 1,229,819,754, forward strand.
ATAGGATATATAAAGAGTCTATAGGATATATAGAGAGTGTATAGGACATAGAGAGTGTATAGGATATATATAGAGAGTCTATAGGATATATAGAGAGTGTATAGGGTATATAGAGAGTGTACAGGATATATAGAGCGTGTATAGGGTATATAGAGAGTGTACAGGGTATTTAGAGAGTGTATATGGTATATAGAGAGTATACAGGGTATATAGAGCGTGTATAGGGTATATAGAGAGTGTACAGGATATATAGAGCGTGTATAGGGTATATAGAGAGTGTACAGGGTATTTAGAGAGTGTATATGGTATATAGAGAGTGTACAGGGTATATAGAGCCTGTATAGGGTATATAGAGAGTGTACAGGGTATTTAGAGAGTGTATATGGTATATAGAGAGTGTACAGGGTATATAGAGCGTGTATAGGGTATATAGAGAGTGTACAGGATATATAGAGCGTGTATAGGGTATATAGAGCGTGTATAGGGTATATAGAGCGTGTACAGGGTATATAGAGCGTGTATATGGTATATAGAGAGTGTACAGGGTATATAGAGCGTGTATAGGGTATATAGAGAGTGTACAGGATATATAGAGCGTGTATAGGGTATATAGAGAGAGTACAGGGTATTTAGAGAGTGTATATGGTATATAGAGAGTGTACAGGGTATATAGAGCGTGTATAGGGTATATAGAGAGTGTACAGGATATATAGAGCGTGTATAGGGTATATAGAGCGTGTATAGGGCATACAGAGTGTACAGAATATATAGAGAGTGTACAGGATATATAGAGAGTGTTCAGGATATGTAGAGAGTGTATATGGTATATAGTGTATACAGTATAGAGAGTGTACAGGGCATACAGAGAGTACAGAATATATAGAGAGTGTATAGGGTATATAGTGTATAGGGTATATAGAAAGTGTATAGGATATATAGAGAGTACATAGGGTAAATAGAGAGTGTTCAGGATATATAGAGCTTTATATGGTATATAGAGAGTGTATAGGATATATAGAGAGTGTATATGGTATATAGTGTATACAGTATAGAGAGTGTTCAGGATATATAGAGCTTTATATGGTATATAGAGAGTGTTCAGGATATGTAGAGAGTGTATATGGTATATAGTGTATACAGTATAGAGAGTATACAGGGTATTTAGAGAGTGTATAGGGTATATAGAGAGTGTACAGGATATATAGAGAGTGTATAGGGTATATAGTGTATAGGATATATAGAGAGTGTATAGGGTATATAGAGAGTGTACAGGATATATAGAGCGTGTATAGGGTATATAGAGAGTGTACAGGGTATTTAGAGAGTGTATATGGTATATAGAGAGTGTACAGGGTATATAGAGCGTGTATAGGACATATAGAGAGTGTACAGGGTATATAGAGCGTGTATAGGGTATATAGAGAGTGTACAGGATATATAGAGCGTGTATAGGGTATATAGAGCGTGTATAGGGTATATAGAGAGTGAATAGGGTATATAGAGAGTCTACAGGGTATATAGAGCGTGTATAGGGTATATAGAGCGTGTACAGGGTATATAGAGCGTGTATAGGATGTATAGAGAGTGTATATGGTATATAGAGAGTGTATAGGGTATATAGAGAGTGTATATGGTATATAGAGAGTGTATAGGGTATATAGAGAGTGTATAGGGTATATAGAGAGTGTACAGGGTATATAGAGAGTGTATAGGGTATATAGAGAGTGTATATGGTATATAGAGCGTGTATAGGGTATATAGAGAGTGTATATGGTATATAGAGCATGTATAGGGTATATAGAGCGTGTATAGGGTATATAGAGAGTGTATAGGGTATATAGAGAGTGTATAGGGTATATAGAGAGTGTACAGGGTATATAGAGAGTGTACAGGATATATAGAGCGTGTATAGGGTATATAGAGAGTGTACAGGGTATATAGAGCGTGTATAGGGTATATAGAGCGTGTATAGGGTATATAGAGAGTGTATAGGGTATATAGAGAGTGTACAGGGTATATAGAGCGTGTACAGGGTATATAGAGCGTGTATAGGGTATATAGAGAGTGTATAGGGTACATAGAGAGTGTATAGGGTATATAGAGAGTGTACAGGGTATATAGAGAGTGTATAGGGTATATAGAGCGTGAATAGGGTATATAGAGCGTGTATAGGGTATATAGAGCGTGTATAGGGTATATAGAGAGTGTATAGGGTATATAGAGAGTGTACAGGGTATATAGAGCGTGTATAGGGTATATAGAGCGTGTATAGGGTATATAGAGAGTGTATAGGGTATATAGAGCGTGTATAGGGTATATAGAGAGTGTATAGGGTATATAGAGAGTGTATAGGGTATATAGAGAGTGTATAGGGTATATAGAGCGTGTATATGGTATATAGAGAGTGTATAGGGTATATAGAGAGTGTACAGGGTATATAATAATAATCTTTATTTTTATATAGCGCTAACATATTCCGCAGCGCTTTACAGTTTGCACACATTGTCATCACTGTCCCCAATGGGGCTCACAATCTAGAATTCCTATCAGTATGTCTTTGGAGTGTGGGAGGAAACCGGAGTACCCGGAGGAAACCCACGCAAACACGGAGAGAACATACAAACTCTTTGCAGATGTTGTCCTGGGTGGGATTAGAACCCAGGACCCCAGCGCTGCAAGGCTGCTGTGCTAACCACTGCGCCACCGTGCTGCCCAACGTGTATAGGGTATATAGAGAGTGTATATGGTATATAGGGCGTGTATAGGGTATATAGAGAGTGTACAGGGTATATAGAGCCTGTATAGGGTATATAGAGAGTGTATAGGGTATATAGAGAGTGTACAGGGTATATAGAGCGTGTATAGGGTATATAGAGCGTGTATAGGGTATATAGAGAGTGTATAGGGTATATAGAGAGTGTATAGGGTATATAGAGAGTGTATAGGGTATATAGAGAGTGTACAGGGTATATAGAGAGTGTATAGGGTATATAGAGCGTGTATAGGGTATATAGAGCGTGTATAGGGTATATAGAGAGAGTACAGGGTATATAGAGCGTGTATAGGGTATATAGAGAGTGTATAGGGTATATAGAGAGTGTATATGGTATATAGAGCGTGTATAGGGTATATAGAGCGTGTATAGGGTATATAGAGCGTGTATAGGGTATATAGAGCGTGTATAGGGTATATAGAGAGTGTATAGGGTATATAGAGAGTGTACAGGGTATATAGAGCGTGTATAGGGTATATAGAGAGAGTACAGGGTATATAGAGCGTGTATAGGGTATATAGAGCGTGTATAGGGTATATAGAGAGTGTACAGGGTATATAGAGAGTGTATAGGGTATATAGAGCGTGTATAGGGTATATAGAGCGTGTATAGGGTATATAGAGAGTGTACAGGGTATATAGAGAGTGTATAGGGTATATAGAGCGTGTATAGGGTATATAGAGCGTGTATAGGGTATATAGAGCGTGTATAGGGTATATAGAGAGAGTACAGGGTATATAGAGCGTGTATAGGGTATATAGAGAGTGTATAGGGTATATAGAGAGTGTATATGGTATATAGAGCGTGTATAGGGTATATAGAGCGTGTATAGGGTATATAGAGAGTGTACAGGGTATATAGAGCGTGTATAGGGTATATAGAGAGTGTATAGGGTATATAGAGAGTGTACAGGGTATATAGAGCGTGTATAGGGTATATAGAGCGTGTATAGGGTATATAGAGAGTGTATAGGGTATATAGAGAGTGTATAGGGTATATAGAGAGTGTACAGGGTATATAGAGAGTGTATAGGGTATATAGAGCGTGTATAGGGTATATAGAGCGTGTATAGGGTATATAGAGAGAGTACAGGGTATATAGAGCGTGTATAGGGTATATAGAGAGTGTATAGGGTATATAGAGAGTGTATATGGTATATAGAGCGTGTATAGGGTATATAGAGCGTGTATAGGGTATATAGAGCGTGTATAGGGTATATAGAGCGTGTATAGGGTATATAGAGAGTGTACAGGGTATATAGAGAGTGTATAGGGTATATAGAGAGTGTATATGGTATATAGAGCGTGTATAGGGTATATAGAGAGTGTACAGGGTATATAGAGCGTGTATAGGGTATATAGAGAGTGTACAGGGTATATAGAGCGTGTATAGGGTATATAGAGCGTGTATAGGGTATATAGAGCGTGTATAGGGTATATAGAGCGTGTATAGGGTATATAGAGAGTGTACAGGGTATATAGAGCGTGTATAGGGTATATAGAGAGTGTATAGGGTATATAGAGAGTGTACAGGGTATATAGAGCGTGTATAGGGTATATAGAGCGTGTATAGGGTATATAGAGAGTGTATAGGGTATATAGAGAGTGTATAGGGTATATAGAGAGTGTACAGGGTATATAGAGAGTGTATAGGGTATATAGAGAGTGTATATGGTATATAGAGCGTGTATAGGGTATATAGAGAGAGTATAGGGTATATAGAGCGTGTATAGGGTATATAGAGCGTGTATAGGGTATATAGAGAGTGTACAGGGTATATAGAGAGTGTATAGGGTATATAGAGCGTGTATAGGGTATATAGAGCGTGTATAGGGTATATAGAGAGTGTACAGGGTATATAGAGAGTGTATAGGGTATATAGAGCGTGTATAGGGTATATAGAGCGTGTATAGGGTATATAGAGCGTGTATAGGGTATATAGAGAGAGTACAGGGTATATAGAGCGTGTATAGGGTATATAGAGAGTGTATAGGGTATATAGAGAGTGTATATGGTATATAGAGCGTGTATAGGGTATATAGAGCGTGTATAGGGTATATAGAGAGTGTACAGGGTATATAGAGCGTGTATAGGGTATATAGAGAGTGTATAGGGTATATAGAGAGTGTACAGGGTATATAGAGCGTGTATAGGGTATATAGAGCGTGTATAGGGTATATAGAGAGTGTATAGGGTATATAGAGAGTGTATAGGGTATATAGAGAGTGTACAGGGTATATAGAGAGTGTATAGGGTATATAGAGCGTGTATAGGGTATATAGAGCGTGTATAGGGTATATAGAGAGAGTACAGGGTATATAGAGCGTGTATAGGGTATATAGAGAGTGTATAGGGTATATAGAGAGTGTATATGGTATATAGAGCGTGTATAGGGTATATAGAGCGTGTATAGGGTATATAGAGCGTGTATAGGGTATATAGAGCGTGTATAGGGTATATAGAGAGTGTACAGGGTATATAGAGAGTGTATAGGGTATATAGAGAGTGTATATGGTATATAGAGCGTGTATAGGGTATATAGAGAGTGTACAGGGTATATAGAGCGTGTATAGGGTATATAGAGAGTGTACAGGGTATATAGAGCGTGTATAGGGTATATAGAGCGTGTATAGGGTATATAGAGCGTGTATAGGGTATATAGAGCGTGTATAGGGTATATAGAGAGTGTACAGGGTATATAGAGCGTGTATAGGGTATATAGAGAGTGTATAGGGTATATAGAGAGTGTACAGGGTATATAGAGCGTGTATAGGGTATATAGAGCGTGTATAGGGTATATAGAGAGTGTATAGGGTATATAGAGAGTGTATAGGGTATATAGAGAGTGTACAGGGTATATAGAGAGTGTATAGGGTATATAGAGAGTGTATATGGTATATAGAGCGTGTATAGGGTATATAGAGCGTGTATAGGGTATATAGAGAGTGTACAGGGTATATAGAGCGTGTATAGGGTATATAGAGAGTGTATAGGGTATATAGAGAGTGTACAGGGTATATAGAGCGTGTATAGGGTATATAGAGCGTGTATAGGGTATATAGAGAGTGTATAGGGTATATAGAGAGTGTATAGGGTATATAGAGAGTGTACAGGGTATATAGAGAGTGTATAGGGTATATAGAGCGTGTATAGGGTATATAGAGCGTGTATAGGGTATATAGAGAGAGTACAGGGTATATAGAGCGTGTATAGGGTATATAGAGAGTGTATAGGGTATATAGAGAGTGTATATGGTATATAGAGCGTGTATAGGGTATATAGAGCGTGTATAGGGTATATAGAGCGTGTATAGGGTATATAGAGCGTGTATAGGGTATATAGAGAGTGTACAGGGTATATAGAGAGTGTATAGGGTATATAGAGAGTGTATATGGTATATAGAGCGTGTATAGGGTATATAGAGAGTGTACAGGGTATATAGAGCGTGTATAGGGTATATAGAGAGTGTACAGGGTATATAGAGCGTGTATAGGGTATATAGAGCGTGTATAGGGTATATAGAGCGTGTATAGGGTATATAGAGCGTGTATAGGGTATATAGAGAGTGTACAGGGTATATAGAGCGTGTATAGGGTATATAGAGCGTGTATAGGGTATATAGAGAGTGTACAGGGTATATAGAGCGTGTATAGGGTATATAGAGAGTGTATATGGTATATAGAGCGTGTATATGGTATATAGAGCGTGTATAGGGTATATAGAGAGTGTACAGGGTATATAGAGCGTGTATAGGGTATATAGAGAGTGTATATGGTATATAGAGCGTGTATATGGTATATAGAGCGTGTATAGGGTATATAGAGCGTGTACAGGGTATATAGAGCGTGTATAGGGTATATAGAGCGTGTATAGGGTATATAGAGAGTGTATATGGTATATAGAGCGTGTATAGGGTATATAGAGAGTGTACAGGGTATATAGAGCGTGTATAGGGTATATAGAGAGTAAAGGATAAATGCAGAATTGCAAGGCAAAGTGCAGACAAATAGAAAATAAATAAATAGAAAATTCTAAGATACAAAATATTATTCTACTAGTTGCAGTAATGGACAGAGCGAGAGGGACAACTGGGAAATTAGGATAATTAACAACGAAAACGAGCCGGAAGAAATATCCAATATTTAAATAAAGAGAGATGTTTATGGAAGATTACATAAACCATAAGGGGGGAAACACCAAAGAGAGAGGGGGCAACGTAGGGGGCAACTCAATACAAATCAATGCAATGTGGCCAAAATATTATATCATGATGTGATTATATCATAAAGGAAAATCCAATCAAAAAGTCATCATGCCACGAAGTGAAAACACAATGAAGTCCAATCAAGAGAAAAATAAGACTGTAAACAGGCATGTTAGGAGTTAAAGGGAACCTGTCACCCCGTTTTTTGAGATTGAGCTATAAATACTGTTAAATAGGGCCTGCGCTGTGCGTTACTATAGTGTATGTAGTGTACCCCGATTCCCCACCTATGCTGAGAAATACATTACCAAAGTCGCCGTTTTCGCCTGTCAGTCAGGAGTTTGCATCTCGGCTTTGGAAAAATGGCCGCCGCGATCTCTAATGCGCACGCGCGGCATCCCGCGGCCATTTTCCTGAAGCCCCGTGCAGCAGAGCACTCGATCTGCGCACGCGCGGCCCCAGGAAGATGGCCGCCCCCACCAATGACAGGGGCAATAGCGCAGAACGCGCGCTGTGTCTTCACGTGGGCGCAGGGAATTCGGAACTCTGGACATGCGCACACCACTACGCCACCAACGGAAAGCTGGGGAAGAAAAGAACGATGTCACCACGCCCACCTGACCTGACCAGCCTGATTGACAGGCGAAAACGGCGACTTTGGTAATGTATTTCTCAGCATAGGTGGGGAATCGGGGTACACTACATACACTATAGGAACACACAGCGCAGGCCCTATCTAACAGTATTTATATCTCAATCTCAAAAAACGGGGTGACAGGTTCTCTTTAAACTGGTATGCACTAAGCCAATCATATGAGGCCTGAAACGAGGTTGCTAATCGCCCGGCATATCTGTGCATCCTTCCAATAGGTTACCTTATGCCTGTAAATCCAGAGTCCCCGGGATGCGCCCTGCCCCGACGCGCGTTTCGGCATCTGCCTTTGTCAGGGGGGTATAGAAAGAATATATAGGATATAGAGAGAGTGTTCAGGATATATAGAGCGTGTATACGGTATATAAAGAGGGTATAGGGTATATAGAGAGTATATAGGATATATAGAGTTTATAGGACATAGAGAGAGTGTATAGGGTATATAGAGAGTACATAATATATAGAGTGTATAAGTGTGTTATCTGTGGTGTTACATAGGACTGCAGGTGACATCTACTACATTATCTGTACTCAGAGAGTTATCACTGTTATCTGTGGTGTTACATAGGACTGCAGGTGACATCTACTACATTATCTGTACTCAGAGAGTTATCACTGTGTGATCTGTGGTGTTACATAGGACTGCAGGTGACATCTACTACATTATCTGTACTCAGAGAGTTATCACTGTGTTATGTGTGGTGTTACATAGGACTGCAGGTGACATCTACTACATTATCTGTATTCAGACAGATATCACTGTGTTATCTGTGGTGTTACATAGGACTGCAGGTGACATCTACTACATTATCTGTACTCAGAGTTATCACTGTGTTATCTGTGGTGTTACATAGGACTGCAGGTGACATCTACTACATTATCTGTACTCAGAGAGTTATCACTGTGTTATCTGTGGTGTTACATAGGACTGCAGGTGACATCTACTACATTATCTGTACTCAGAGAGTTATCACTGTGTTATCTGTGGTGTTACATAGGACTGCAGGTGACATCTACTACATTATCTGTACTCAGAGAGTTATCACTGTGTTATCTGTGGTGTTACATAGGACTGCAGGTGACACCTACTACATTATCTGTACTCAGAGAGTTATCACTGTGTTATCTGTGGTGTTACATAGGACTGCAGGTGACATCTACTACATTATCTGTACTCAGAGAGTTATCACTGTGTTATCTGTGGTGTTACATAGGACTGCAGGTGACACCTACTACATTATCTGTACTCAGAGAGTTATCACTGTGTTATCTGTGGTGTTACATAGGACTGCAGGTGACATCTACTACATTATCTGTACTCAGAGAGTTATCACTGTGTTATCTGTGGTGTTACATAGGACTGCAGGTGACACCTACTACATTATCTGTACTCAGAGAGTTATCACTGTGTTATCTGTGGTGTTACATAGGACTGCAGGTGACATCTACTACATTATCTGTACTCAGAGAGTTATCACTGTGTTATCTGTGGTGTTACATAGGACTGCAGGTGACACCTACTACATTATCTGTACTCAGAGAGTTATCACTGTGTTATCTGTGGTGTTACATAGGACTGCAGGTGACATCTACTACATTATCTGTACTCAGAGAGTTATCACTGTGTTATCTGTGGTGTTACATAGGACTGCAGGTGACATCTACTACATTATCTGTACTCAGAGAGTTATCACTGTGTTATCTGTGGTGTTACATAGGACTGCAGGTGACACCTACTACATTATCTGTACTCAGAGAGTTATCGCTGTGTTATCTGTGGTGTTACATAGGACTGCAGGTGACATTACTACATTATCTGTACTCAGAGAGGTATCATTGTTATATGTGGTGTTACATAGGACTGCAGGTGACACCTACTACATTATCTGTACTCAGAGAGTTATCACTGTGTTATCTGTGGTGTTACATAGGACTGCAGGTGACATCTACTACATTATCTGTACTCAGAGAGTTATCACTGTGTTATCTGTGGTGTTACATAGGACTGCAGGTGACATCTACTACATTATCTGTACTCAGAGAGTTATCACTGTGTTATCTGTGGTGTTACATAGGACTGCAGGTGACACCTACTACATTATCTGTACTCAGAGAGTTATCGCTGTGTTATCTGTGGTGTTACATAGGACTGCAGGTGACATTACTACATTATCTGTACTCAGAGAGGTATCATTGTTATATGTGGTGTTACATAGGACTGCAGGTGACACCTACTACATTATCTGTACTCAGAGAGTTATCACTGTGTTATCTGTGGTGTTACATAGGACTGCAGGTGACATCTACTACATTATCTGTACTGAGAGAGTTATCACTGTGTTATCTGTGGTGTTACATAGGACTGCATGTGACATCTACTACATTATCTGTACTCAGAGAGTTATCACTGTGTTATCTGTGGTGTTACATAGGACTGCAGGTGACATCTACTACATTATCTGTACTCAGAGAGTTATCACTGTGTTATCTGTGGTGTTACATAGGACTGCAGGTGACATCTACTACATTATCTGTACTCAGAGAGTTATCACTGTGTTATCTGTGGTATTACATAGGACTGCAGGTGACATCTACTACATTATCTGTACTCAGAGAGTTATCACTGTGTTATCTGTGGTGTTACATAGGACTGCAGGTGACATCTACTACATTATCTGTACTCAGAGAGTTATCACTGTGTTATCTGTGGTGTTACATAGGACTGCAGGTGACACCTACTACATTATCTGTACTCAGAGAGTTATCACTGTGTTATCTGTGGTGTTACATGGGACTGCAGGTGACATTACTACATTATCTGTACTCAGAGAGGTATCATTGTTATATGTGGTGTTACATAGGACTGCAGGTGACACCTACTACATTATCTGTACTCAGAGAGTTATCACTGTGTTATCTGTGGTGTTACATAGGACTGCAGGTGACATCTACTACATTATCTGTACTGAGAGAGTTATCACTGTGTTATCTGTGGTGTTACATAGGACTGCAGGTGACATCTACTACATTATCTGTACTCAGAGAGTTATCACTGTGTTATCTGTGGTGTTACATAGGACTGCAGGTGACATCTACTACATTATCTGTACTCAGAGTTATCACTGTGTTATCTGTGGTGTTACATAGGACTGCAGGTGACACCTACTACATTATCTGTACTCAGAGAGTTATCACTGTGTTATCTGTGGTATTACATAGGACTGCAGGTGACATCTACTACATTATCTGTACTCAGAGAGTTATCACTGTGTTATCTGTGGTGTTACATAGGACTGCAGGTGACATCTACTACATTATCTGTACTCAGAGAGCTATCACTGTGTTATCTGTGGTGTTACATAGGACTGCAGGTGACATCTACTACATTATCTGTACTCAGAGTTATCACTGTGTTATCTGTGGTGTTACATAGGACTGCAGGTGACACCTACTACATTATCTGTACTCAGAGAGTTATCACTGTGTTATCTGTGGTGTTACATAGGACTGCAGGTGACATCTACTACATTATCTGTACTCAGAGAGTTATCACTGTGTTATCTGTGGTGTTACATAGGACTGCAGGTGACACCTACTACATTATCTGTACTCAGAGAGTTATCACTGTGTTATCTGTGGTGTTACATAGGACTGCAGGTGACATCTACTACATTATCTGTACTCAGAGAGTTATCACTGTGTTATCTGTGGTGTTACATAGGACTGCAGGTGACATCTACTACATTATCTGTACTCAGAGAGTTATCACTGTCTTATCTGTGGTGTTACATAGGACTGCAGGTGACATCTACTACATTACCTGTACTCAGAGAGTTATCACTGTGTTATCTGTGGTGTTACATAGGACTGCAGGTGACATCTACAACATTATCTGTACTCAGAGAGTTATCACTCTGTTATCTGTGGTGTTACATAGGACTGCAGTTGACATCTACTACATTATCTGTACTCAGAGAGTTATCACTGTGTTATCTGTGGTGTTACATAGGACTGCAGGTGACATCTACTACATTATCTGTACTCAGAGAGTTATCACTGTGTTATGTGTGGTGTTACATAGGACTGCAGGTGACATCTACTACATTATCTGTACTCAGAGAGTTATCACTGTGTGATCTGTGGTGTTACATAGGACTGCAGGTGACATCTACTACATTATCTGTACTCAGAGAGTTATCACTGTGTTATGTGTGGTGTTACATAGGACTGCAGGTGACATCTACTACATTATCTGTATTCAGACAGATATCACTGTGTTATCTGTGGTGTTACATAGGACTGCAGGTGACATCTACTACATTATCTGTACTCAGAGTTATCACTGTGTTATCTGTGGTGTTACATAGGACTGCAGGTGACATCTACTACATTATCTGTACTCAGAGAGTTATCACTGTGTTATCTGTGGTGTTACATAGGACTGCAGGTGACATCTACTACATTATCTGTACTCAGAGAGTTATCACTGTGTTATCTGTGGTGTTACATAGGACTGCAGGTGACATCTACTACATTATCTGTACTCAGAGAGTTATCACTGTGTTATCTGTGGTGTTACATAGGACTGCAGGTGACACCTACTACATTATCTGTACTCAGAGAGTTATCACTGTGTTATCTGTGGTGTTACATAGGACTGCAGGTGACATCTACTACATTATCTGTACTCAGAGAGTTATCACTGTGTTATCTGTGGTGTTACATAGGACTGCAGGTGACACCTACTACATTATCTGTACTCAGAGAGTTATCACTGTGTTATCTGTGGTGTTACATAGGACTGCAGGTGACATCTACTACATTATCTGTACTCAGAGAGTTATCACTGTGTTATCTGTGGTGTTACATAGGACTGCAGGTGACACCTACTACATTATCTGTACTCAGAGAGTTATCACTGTGTTATCTGTGGTGTTACATAGGACTGCAGGTGACATCTACTACATTATCTGTACTCAGAGAGTTATCACTGTGTTATCTGTGGTGTTACATAGGACTGCAGGTGACACCTACTACATTATCTGTACTCAGAGAGTTATCACTGTGTTATCTGTGGTGTTACATAGGACTGCAGGTGACATCTACTACATTATCTGTACTCAGAGAGTTATCACTGTGTTATCTGTGGTGTTACATAGGACTGCAGGTGACATCTACTACATTATCTGTACTCAGAGAGTTATCACTGTGTTATCTGTGGTGTTACATAGGACTGCAGGTGACACCTACTACATTATCTGTACTCAGAGAGTTATCGCTGTGTTATCTGTGGTGTTACATAGGACTGCAGGTGACATTACTACATTATCTGTACTCAGAGAGGTATCATTGTTATATGTGGTGTTACATAGGACTGCAGGTGACACCTACTACATTATCTGTACTCAGAGAGTTATCACTGTGTTATCTGTGGTGTTACATAGGACTGCAGGTGACATCTACTACATTATCTGTACTCAGAGAGTTATCACTGTGTTATCTGTGGTGTTACATAGGACTGCAGGTGACATCTACTACATTATCTGTACTCAGAGAGTTATCACTGTGTTATCTGTGGTGTTACATAGGACTGCAGGTGACACCTACTACATTATCTGTACTCAGAGAGTTATCGCTGTGTTATCTGTGGTGTTACATAGGACTGCAGGTGACATTACTACATTATCTGTACTCAGAGAGGTATCATTGTTATATGTGGTGTTACATAGGACTGCAGGTGACACCTACTACATTATCTGTACTCAGAGAGTTATCACTGTGTTATCTGTGGTGTTACATAGGACTGCAGGTGACATCTACTACATTATCTGTACTGAGAGAGTTATCACTGTGTTATCTGTGGTGTTACATAGGACTGCATGTGACATCTACTACATTATCTGTACTCAGAGAGTTATCACTGTGTTATCTGTGGTGTTACATAGGACTGCAGGTGACATCTACTACATTATCTGTACTCAGAGAGTTATCACTGTGTTATCTGTGGTGTTACATAGGACTGCAGGTGACATCTACTACATTATCTGTACTCAGAGAGTTATCACTGTGTTATCTGTGGTATTACATAGGACTGCAGGTGACATCTACTACATTATCTGTACTCAGAGAGTTATCACTGTGTTATCTGTGGTGTTACATAGGACTGCAGGTGACATCTACTACATTATCTGTACTCAGAGAGTTATCACTGTGTTATCTGTGGTGTTACATAGGACTGCAGGTGACACCTACTACATTATCTGTACTCAGAGAGTTATCACTGTGTTATCTGTGGTGTTACATAGGACTGCAGGTGACATTACTACATTATCTGTACTCAGAGAGGTATCATTGTTATATGTGGTGTTACATAGGACTGCAGGTGACACCTACTACATTATCTGTACTCAGAGAGTTATCACTGTGTTATCTGTGGTGTTACATAGGACTGCAGGTGACATCTACTACATTATCTGTACTGAGAGAGTTATCACTGTGTTATCTGTGGTGTTACATAGGACTGCAGGTGACATTACTACATTATCTGTACTCAGAGAGGTATCATTGTTATATGTGGTGTTACATAGGACTGCAGGTGACACCTACTACATTATCTGTACTCAGAGAGTTATCACTGTGTTATCTGTGGTGTTACATAGGACTGCAGGTGACATCTACTACATTATCTGTACTGAGAGAGTTATCACTGTGTTATCTGTGGTGTTACATAGGACTGCAGGTGACATCTACTACATTATCTGTACTCAGAGAGTTATCACTGTGTTATCTGTGGTGTTACATAGGACTGCAGGTGACATCTACTACATTATCTGTACTCAGAGTTATCACTGTGTTATCTGTGGTGTTACATAGGACTGCAGGTGACACCTACTACATTATCTGTACTCAGAGAGTTATCACTGTGTTATCTGTGGTATTACATAGGACTGCAGGTGACATCTACTACATTATCTGTACTCAGAGAGTTATCACTGTGTTATCTGTGGTGTTACATAGGACTGCAGGTGACATCTACTACATTATCTGTACTCAGAGAGCTATCACTGTGTTATCTGTGGTGTTACATAGGACTGCAGGTGACATCTACTACATTATCTGTACTCAGAGTTATCACTGTGTTATCTGTGGTGTTACATAGGACTGCAGGTGACACCTACTACATTATCTGTACTCAGAGAGTTATCACTGTGTTATCTGTGGTGTTACATAGGACTGCAGGTGACATCTACTACATTATCTGTACTCAGAGAGTTATCACTGTGTTATCTGTGGTGTTACATAGGACTGCAGGTGACACCTACTACATTATCTGTACTCAGAGAGTTATCACTGTGTTATCTGTGGTGTTACATAGGACTGCAGGTGACATCTACTACATTATCTGTACTCAGAGAGTTATCACTGTGTTATCTGTGGTGTTACATAGGACTGCAGGTGACACCTACTACATTATCTGTACTCAGAGAGTTATCACTGTGTTATCTGTGGTGTTACATAGGACTGCAGGTGACATCTACTACATTATCTGTACTCAGAGAGTTATCACTGTGTTATCTGTGGTGTTACATAGGACTGCAGGTGACATCTACTACATTATCTGTACTCAGAGAGTTATCACTGTCTTATCTGTGGTGTTACATAGGACTGCAGGTGACATCTACTACATTACCTGTACTCAGAGAGTTATCACTGTGTTATCTGTGGTGTTACATAGGACTGCAGGTGACATCTACAACATTATCTGTACTCAGAGAGTTATCACTCTGTTATCTGTGGTGTTACATAGGACTGCAGTTGACATCTACTACATTATCTGTACTCAGAGAGTTATCACTCTGTTATCTGTGGTGTTACATAGGACTGCAGTTAACATCTACAACATTATCTGTACTCAGAGAGATATCACTGTGTTATCTGTGGCGTTACATAGGACTGCAGGTGACATCTACAACATTATCTGTACTCAGAGAGTTATCACTGTGTTATCTGTGGTGTTACATAGGACTGCAGGTGACATCTACTACATTATCTGTACTCAGAGAGTTATCGCTGTGTTATCTGTGGTGTTACATAGGACTGCAGGTGACATCTACTACATTATCTGTACTCAGAGAGGTATCATTGTTATATGTGGTGTTACATAGGACTGCAGGTGACATCTACTACATTATCTGTACTCAGAGAGTTATCACTGTGTTATCTGTGGTGTTACATAGGACTGCGGGTGACATTACTACATTATCTGTACTCAGAGAGGTATCATTGTTATATGTGGTGTTACATAGGACTGCAGGTGACATCTACTCCATTATCTGTACTCAGAGAGTTATCACTGTGTTATCTGTGGTGTTACATAGGACTGCAGGTGACACCTACTACATTACCTGTACTCAGAGAGTTATCACTGTGTTATCTGTGGTGTTACATAGGACTGCAGGTGACACCTACTACATTACCTGTACTCAGAGAGTTATCACTGTGTTATCTGTGGTGTTACATAGGACTGCAGGTGACATCTACTACATAATCTGTACTCAGAGATATATCACTGTGTTATCTGTGGTGTTACATAGGACTGCAGGTGACATTACTACATTATCTGTACTCAGAGAGATATCATTGTTATATGTGGTGTTACATAGGACTGCAGGTGACACCTACTACATTATCTGTACTCAGAGAGTTATCACTGTGTTATCTGTGGTGTTACATAGGACTGCAGGTGATATCTACTACATTATCTGTACTCAGAGAGTTATTACTGTATAATCTGTGGTGTTACATAGGACTGCAGGTGACATCTACTACATTATCTGTACTCAGAGAGTTATCACTGTGTTATCTGTGGTGTTACATAGGACTGCAGGTGACATTACTACATTATCTGTACTCAGAGAGATATCACTGTGTTATCTGTGGTGTTACATAGGACTGCAGGTGACATTACTACATTATCTGTACTCAGAGAGATATCACTGTGTTATCTGTGGTGTTACATAGGACTGCAGGTGACATCTACTACATTATCTGTACTCAGAGAGTTATCACTGTGTTATCTGTGGTGTTACATAGGACTGCAGGTGACATCTACTACATAATCTGTACTCAGAGAGTTATCACTGTGTTATCTGTGGTGTTACATAGGACTGCAGGTGACATCTACAACATTATCTGTACTCAGAGAGTTATCACTGTGTTATCTGTGGTGTTACATAGGACTGCAGGTGACATCTACTACATTATCTGTACTCAGAGATATATCACTGTGTTATCTGTGGTGTTACATAGGACTGCAGGTGACATTACTACATTATCTGTACTCAGAGAGGTATCATTGTTATATGTGGTGTTACATAGGACTGCAGGTGACACCTACTACATTATCTGTACTCAGAGATATATCACTGTGTTATCTGTGGTGTTACATAGGACTGCAGGTGACATTACTACATTATCTGTACTCAGAGAGATATCACTGTGTTATCTGTGGTGTTACATAGGACTGCAGGTGACATTACTACATTATCTGTACTCAGAGAGATATCACTGTGTTATCTGTGGTGTTACATAGGACTGCAGGTGACATCTACTACATTATCTGTACTCAGAGAGTTATCACTGTGTTATCTGTGGTGTTACATAGGACTGCAGGTGACATCTACTACATAATCTGTACTCAGAGAGTTATCACTGTGTTATCTGTGGTGTTACATAGGACTGCAGGTGACATCTACAACATTATCTGTACTCAGAGAGTTATCACTGTGTTATCTGTGGTGTTACATAGGACTGCAGGTGACATCTACAACATTATCTGTACTCAGAGAGATATCACTGTGTTATCTGTGGTGTTACATAGGACTGCAGGTGACATCTACTACATTATCTGTACTCAGAGAGTTATCACTGTGTTATCTGTGGTGTTACATAGGACTGCAGGTGACATCTACTACATAATCTGTACTCAGAGAGTTATCACTGTGTTATCTGTGGTGTTACATAGGACTGCAGGTGACACCTACTACATTACCTGTACTCAGAGAGTTATCACTGTGTTATCTGTGGTGTTACATAGGACTGCAGGTGACACCTACTACATTACCTGTACTCAGAGAGTTATCACTGTGTTATCTGTGGTGTTACATAGGACTGCAGGTGACATCTACTACATAATCTGAACTCAGAGATATATCACTGTGTTATCTGTGGTGTTACATAGGACTGCAGGTGACATTACTACATTATCTGTACTCAGAGAGGTATCATTGTTATATGTGGTGTTACATAGGACTGCAGGTGACACCTACTACATTATCTGTACTCAGAGAGTTATCACTGTGTTATCTGTGGTGTTACATAGGACTGCAGGTGACATTACTACATTATCTGTACTCAGAGAGATATCATTGTTATATGTGGTGTTACATAGGACTGCAGGTGACATCTACTTCATAAATATCTTAAAGCTATTATTCGGACAATTTTAGGAATGCAGAAATAACTGCTGTGTCGGCTCTGCTACATCAGGGGAGATCACATGTGGCACGCTCGGCTCTTCTACATCAGGGGAGATCACACGTGGCACGCTCGGCTCTGCTACATCAGGGGAGATCACACGTGGCACGCTCGGCACTGCTACATCAGGGGAGATCACACGTGGCACGCTCGGCTCTGCTACATCAGGGGAGATCACATATGGCACGCTCGGCTCTGCTACATCAGGTGAGATAACAAATGGCACGTTCGGCTCTGCTACATCAGGGGAGATCACACGTGGCACGCTCGGCTCTGCTACATCAGGGGAGATCACATATGGCACGCTCGGCTCTGCTACATCAGGGGAGATCACACGTGGCACGCTCGGCTCTGCTACATCAGGGGAGATCACATATGGCACGCTCGGCTCTGCTACATCAGGGGAGATCACACGTGGCACGCTCGGCTCTGCTACATCAGGGGAGATCACATATGGCACGCTCGGCTCTGCTACATCAGGGGAGATCACACGTGGCACGCTCGGCTCTGCTACATCAGGGGAGATCACACGTGGCACGCTCGGCTCTGCTACATCAGGGGAGATCACACGTGGCACGCTCGGCTCTGCTACATCAGGGGAGATCACACGTGGCACGCTCGGCTCTGCTACATCAGGGGAGATCACACGTGGCACGCTCGGCTCTGCTACATCAGGGGAGATCACACGTGGCACGCTCGGCTCTGCTACATCAGGGGAGATCACACGTGGCACGCTCGGCTCTGCTACATCAGGGGAGATCACACGTGGCACGCTCGGCTCTGCTACATGACAGGTTACCACATTTGTGGCTGGGATTGCTCTGACGTGAGTCACTCTTGGATGTGATCGCTCAGGACTGCGTTCTGTGATTTGTGGATCACATGATCGGATCCGGTAGCGATCGATCCTGACCAGACGTCAAAAACAAGTAAAAACATCACAAACGCAATTTGTTTCTTTTTTAGGAGAAAATGTATAAAAAAAAATGTTAACATCTCTTTCATATATGAAAATGTGAGGAGGATACATTGTGCGAGTGACACGTCCGCCCGTGGAAGCTTCCACACATATATATATATATATATATATATATATATATATATATATATATATATACTCCGATCTGTGACGCGGTGTAGCAGAGCCGAGGCAGTGTCCACAAAGCGACGTCTGACAGTCAGTGGAGACAAAATCTTCTGCACATTTTCTGCTTTTAAATTCTGAACTTTTGCATTTTTCAAAATGTAAATATTTGAAATGTAAAAATAGAATTTTCTATATCGAAGATTCTAAACTATTTACATTTGTGATCACTTTGAATTCGTTTAACCATTTCCTGCCGTCCATCTAATTTCTCACCATGACGACCGCCCGCGGCAAAGATCCGAAAAGCCTCAAAAGGTAAAAACAAAAAACGGAATGACAAGGGAATGACAAGGGAATGACATGGCCGTCCACACGTAATCATCTGCTCGGCCGCTCCTCGTTCCGCTCATTAGTCGTTTACACGAATCTTAACGAACGGAACGATATTACTACTCGGCAATCGCTTATTGGCAATCGCTCTGGGTAAATGAGGCCAAGTCACTGTACAGGGTAATTCAATTATCTGCTCATTGTTCTAACGATCGGAGCACAACTAATGATTTTACACCGCGGCGCGCACCCAGAAATCGCGGCACAGCGCATCCAAATAAGTCAGGAGTGACAGAACAGAAGAGTACATCGTTCTCGACTCGGCTTTATATTTTCTTACATTTATTTATTTTTAATAGAAATTGTATTTTTTTTTTTTTATTACTTCCCTTTTTTTCTAAAATCTAACTTTTTTCTAAATTTTCTTATTTTTTTTCTTATTTCTATGCAATTTAAGGAGAATCAATGAAACAATGTAGAAGTAATGCAGAGAAGGCAGATGCGATGCAGCAGAGTGATGCAGCAGAGTGATGCAGCGCGGAGCAGAGTGATGCAGCGCGGAGCAGAGTGATGCAGCGCGGAGCAGAGTGATGCAGCGCGGAGCAGAGTGATGCAGCGCGGAGCAGAGTGATGCAGCAGAGTGATGCAGCGCGGAGCAGAGTGATGCAGCGCGGAGCAGAGTGATGCAGCGCGGAGCAGAGTGATGCAGCGCGGAGCAGAGTGATGCAGCGCGGAGCAGAGTGATGCGGAGCGGAGCAGAGTGATGCAGCGCGGAGCAGAGTGATGCGGAGCGGAGCAGAGTGATGCGGAGCGGAGCCAGCAGTCACCTCTGGGCACCGCTGCACTTACCTTACAGCAGCAGCACTTGGCTTACGCAGAGAATCAAATAGGATGGTGGCAATTTTTCAAAGCAGTCCCTGACAATGCAAACAATCCTGCATTTTATAGAATGAAAACTTGGCCGGGTCCCCACCCACAGTGAGCTGTCCCTAATGAATATTCAGAGCTATTTACAAAAAAAAAAAAAAAATCTGGGGGGGACTTCTTCCAGAAATGCCCCCTCCCCCTGTGAAGAGGTTGCTGCAGTCACAGTATAAGGGTTTTTTTGCTTCTTCTGTTGCTCCTTTTTCTTATCACTTTTGCCTTTTTTTTTGCAGGGTCCAGTGTAAGTTCTCAGATGTCCCCCTCCCTCGCCAGGCTCACTACATGCAGGGGAGAATGGGGAGAGCAGAGCAATGTGTGGGGCTGGAAGGAGAAGACAAGGTTTATCAAGTTACACCCTGCCACAAAGGGAGATCCTCAGAGCCTCCTTATAGTTGGGGAGGGGGCTGTGCAGATTAGAGGGGGCACAGGGTGCTGGCTGGGGGCATGTGCTGCTTGGCATGGACTGACTGTGCACTTGTCACTACAGCTGTTATCATGGCCACTGCTGGGGCTGCCTGGCAGGAGCAGGGGGTGCAGGCTGCTGCCAATCCTAGGTGGGCTGGCGTCCCCTCTATAACCCTGCTGCCAATATCCCAGGGCTCACACTCCGGGGAGGATGGCGGGTTCACAGGCAGAGGCTCCTGGAGAAAGGTAAGGTAGGTGCTGAGGGCAGCTGGGCACATGTCACCTCCTGGGGCAGGCACATGTCACCTCCTGGGGCAGGCACATGTCACCTCCTGGGGCAGGCACATGTCACCTCCTGGGGCAGGCACATGTCACCTCCTGGGGCAGGCACATGTCACCTCCTGGGGCAGGCACATGTCACCTCCTGTGGCAGGCACAGTGTTACCTCCTGTGGCAGGCACAGTGTCACCTCCTGTGGCAGGCACAGTGTCACCTCCTGTGGCAGGCACAGTGTCGCCTCCTGTGGCAGGCACAGTGTCAGCTCCTGGGGCAGGCACAGTGTCACCTCTTGGGGCAGGCACAGTGTCACCTCCTGGGGCAGGCACAGTGTCACCTCCAGGGGCAGGCACAGTGTCACCTCCTGGGGCAGGCACAGTGTCACCTCCTGGGGCAGGCACAGTGTCACCTCCTGAGGCAGGCACAGTGTCACCTCCTGTGGCAGGCACAGTGTCACCTCCTGTGGCAGGCACAGTGTCACCTCCTGTGGCAGGCACAGTGTCACCTCCTGTGGCAGGCACAGTGTCACCTCCTGTGGCAGGCACAGTGTCACCTCCTGGGGCAGGAACAGTGTCACCTCCTGGGGCAGGCACAGTGTCACCTCCTGGGGCAGGCACATGTCACCTCCTGGGGCAGGCACATGTCACCTCCTGGGGCAGGCACAGTGTCACCTCCTGGGGCAGGCACATGTCACCTGCTGGGGCAGTCACAGGATTGAGGATATTCCAGACCAGGAACCTTGTTATACTGGATTATCGGCCACGGTAGATACTATTAATTACCGTGAATCATTATTGCATCTGTACCCAGGGGGATAACTGTTGTATTTGGGGGTAAATCCTGGGGACATCACTGCACCTTGTCCTGCAGATTTGAGTCCTGCACTGATCACCTGTCATCCCCTGCAGCCGCAGAGCTCAGCCGCATACTCAATATTAGTATCTATTATGTATCTATTATCTATCTATTATTTATTATCTATCTATCTATTATTTGTCTATCTATTATCTGTATATCTATTATCTATATGTCATCTATCTATTATTATCTATTATCTATCTATATCTATTATATATCTATTATCTATTATCTATCATTTATCTATTATATACAGGTGCTTCTCACTAAATTAGAATATCATCAAAAAGTTAATTTATTTCAGTTCGTCAATACAAAAAGTGAAACTCATATTCTATAGAGTCATTACACACAGAGTGATCTATTTCACGTGTTTATTCCTGTTAATGTTGATGATTATGGCTTACATCCAATGAAAACCCAAAAGTCATTATCTCAGTAAATTAGAATAACTCACAAAAACACCTGTAAAGACTCCTAAGCTTTTATAAATGTCCCTTAGTCTGTTTCAGTAGCTCCACAATCATGGGGAAGACTGCTGACCTGACAGATGTCCAGAAGGCGTCACTGACACACTCCTGTGTATACTTGTATAGCGCATGGTATATACAGTGGGGGAAAAAAGTATGTAATCAGCCACCAATTGTACAAGTTCTCCCACTTAAAAAGATGAGAGAGGTGCCTGTAATTGACATTATAGGTAGACCACAACTATGAGAGTCACAATGAGAAAACAAATCCAGAAAATCACCTTGTCTGATTTGGCAAGATTTATTTTGCAAATTATGGTGGAAAATAAGTATTTGGTCACCTAAAAATATGAAAGATTTCTCGCTCTCACAGACCTGTAACTTCTTCTTTAAGAGGCTCCTCTGTCCTCCACTCATTAACTGTAGTAATGGTGCCTGCTTGAACTTGTTATCAGTATAAAGACCCCTGTCCACAACCTCAAACAGTCTGACTCCAAACTCCACTATGGTGAAGACCAAAGAGCTGTTGAAGGACACCAGAAACAAAATTGTAGCCCTGCACCAGGCTGGAAAGACTGAATCAGGAATAGGCAAGCTGCTTGATGTGATGAAATCAACTGTGGGAGCAATAAAAAGAAAATGGAAGACATGCAAGACCACTGATAATCTCCTTCGATCTGGGGCTCCACGCAAGATCTCACCCCGTGGGGTCTAAATGATCACAAGAACGGTGAGCAAAATCCCAGAACCATATGGGGGGACCTAGTGAATGACCTGCATAGAGCTGGGACCACCGTAACAAAGGCTACCATCAGTAATACACTACACCGCCAGGAACTCAGATCCTGCAGTGCCAGATGTGTCCCCCTGCCTAAGCCAGTACATGTCCGGGCCCATCTGAATTTTGCTAGAAAGCATTTGGATTATCCAGAAGAGAATTGGAGAATGTCATATGGTCTGATGAAACCAAAGTAGAACTGTTTGGTAGAAACAAAACTCGTCGTGTTTGGAGTAGACAGAATGCTCAGTTGCATCCAAAGAACACCAGACCTACTGGGAAGCATGGTGGTGGCCACATCATGCTTTGGGGCTGTTTCTCTGCAAAGGGACCTGGATGACTGATCCGGGCACATGAAAGGATGAATGGGGCCATGTATCGTGAGATTTTGAGTGCAAACCTCCTTCCATCAGCAAGGGCATTGAAGATGAAACGTGGATGGGTCTTTCAGTATGATAATGAAGGAGTGGCTTCGTAAAAAGCATATGAAGGTCCTGGAGTGGCCTAGCCAATCTCCAGATCTCAGCCCCATAGAAAACCTTTGGAGGGAGTTGAATGTCCGTGTTGCCCAGTGACAGGCCCAAAACATCACTGCTCTAGAGGAGATCTGCATGGAGGAATGGGCCAACATACCAACAACAGTGTGTGGCAACCTTGTGAAGACTTACAGAAAACGTTTGACCTCTGTCATTGCCAACAAAGGATATAGAACAAAATATTGAGATGAACTTTTGTTAATGACCAAATAATTATTTCCCACCATAAATAAATCTTCCCAAATCAGACAAGGTGATTATCTGGATTTGTTTTCTCATTGTGTCTCTCATAGTTGTGGTCTACTCAAAAGCCTACAATAACTTGAATCTGACAAAAGTAATAATAAATAAACGATCTATGAAAATGAACAAATGAAAGTCAGACGTTGCTTTTCAATCATGCTTCCACAGAATAAAAAAAAAAAAATATAAACCTCATGAAATCGGCCTGGACAGAAATGATGGTTCCTTAACGTAATATTTTGCTGCACAACCTTCTGAGGCAATCACTGCAATCAAACGATTCCTGTAACTGTCAATGAGACTTCTGCTCCTCTCGACAGGTATTTTGGCCGACTCCTCAAGAGCAAACTGCTCCATCTGTCTCGTGTGTGAAGGTCGCCTTTTCCAGATGTTTCAGCTCTTTCCAAAGATGCTCTATAGGATTTAGGTCAGGGCTCATAGAAGGACACTTCAGAATAGTCCAATGTTTTCCTCTTAGCCATTCTTGGGTGATTTTAGCTGTGTGTTTTGGGTATTATCCTGTTGCATGACCCATGACCTGCAACTGAGAGCAAGCTTTCTGACACTGGGCAGCACATTTCTCTCTATTATCCCTTGATAGTGTTGAGATTTCATTGCACCCTGCACAGATTCTAGACACCCTGTGCCAGATGCAGCAAAGCAGCCCCAGAACATAACAGAGCTTCCTCCATGTTTCACAGTAGGGACAGTGTTCTTTTCTTGATAGGCTTCATTTTTCCATCTGTGAACATAGAGCTGATGTACCTTGCCAAAAAGTTCGATTGTTGTCTCATCTGTCCATAGGACATTCTCCCAGAAGCTTTGTGGCTTGTCAATGTGTAGTTTGGCACATTCCAGTCTGGCTTTTTTATGATTTTTTTTCAACAATGGTGTCCTCCTTGGTTGTCTCCATGAAGTCCACTTTGGCTCATACAACGACAGATGGTGCGATCTGAGCTTGAAGTTCACCTTTAATCTGTTTAGATGTTTTCTGGCTCTTTTGTTTCCATTCGTATTATCCGTCTCTTTGATTTGTCATCAATGTTCCTCCTGCGGCCACGTCCAGGGAGGTCGGCTACAGTCCATTTCTGAATAATATGTGCAGCTGTAGTCACAGGAACATCGAGCTGCTTGGAGATGTCTTATAACTTTTACCTGTAACATGTTTGTCTATAGTTTTCTTTCTAATCTCCTGAGACAACTCCTTCGCTTCCTCTGGTCCATGTTGAGTGTTATACACACCATGTCACCACACAGCAAAGTATCTGTAGCCCTATATACCGGCCACGCACTGACTCCAGGATTGTAGACCCCTGTGATGATCGTTAGTGGGCACACCGCGATCTAACATGTCCCTTCTGTCACATTATTTTCAGGGGTGCCATCATTTCTGTCCAGGCCGATTTCATGAGTTTTATTTTATTTATTTTTTTATTCTGTGGCAGCATGGTTGGAAAGCAACGTCTGACTTTCATTTCTTCATTTTCATAGATCATTTATTTATTATTACTTTTGTCACATTCAAGTTATTTCTGTGACCATTGTGGGTTTATCTGTCATTAAACGAGGGGGACCAACAATTTTGACCACGTGTGTATCTGGGATTATTACTGATGATCAGTCCATATCTAGGGTCACTGTTGATAATGATGCTGATAAGTACATGTCTGGGATTATTACTGATCAGTACGTATCTGGGATTATTACTGATGAGTAACTATCTGGATTCTTACTAAGGGTTGATGAGTATAAAACTATCATCATTGAATATTAAATATGTGCAATTAGTATGTCACGTCAGATGTCTGGAGTTATTATGGATGAGTTGATATCTGGGATTACTACTGATGAGTAAATAACTGGATCATCATTGTATGATAAATATCTGGGATTAGTGTAAAAAGTGAGATGATTGGAGTCATTACTGGTGAGTAGATACCTGTTAGTGTGTGTGTGTATATATATATATATTATCTTTTTATTGAAAATGAAATATCTGGGATTAATATCGGTGATCAGATTTCTGGGATTGTTACTGACATGTTCACATACCTGGGATTACTGCAGATGAGTAGATAAATGGATTATTACTAGTGATGATCGAATAGCGAAATATTCGGGTTCGGAAAAATCGCCACAATACTTTCTAATATCCGTGTACTTGTGCCGAATAATGAATCCAATGCAAGTCAATGGGAAAGCCGAATATTTTTCTGTTGGACCCAACGAACAGGTCTGGGGGTACGGGAAAAAGCGGGAATGATGTACACAGGGGAAGGGCCAGTGTCTTCACCGTCAGACACAGATTGTGTACCCAGGCGTTCTGCCCACCTACTGGGGTGCAGCGTATATGAGGAGTATATGGAGAATGCTAACAGAGGTATTATGTCCAATTTCCCTTCATAAGGGATTTCCAAACAAGCAGTGTGTATAATATATATATAGTATATAGAGCATGTTTCATTACTGATATTATTATTCTGTGTAAGGCTGAAACCTGAGGAACTGTATGGAGCATATCAATGCATTGATGTTCCAAAATGTCCAAGTTCAGACCCAAAAATCAACATCGACATCCCAGATACGCGCTTAACCCCTTCGTCGCCCCTTCGCCTGTTTTCACCTTCCTGACCGGGACAATTTTTCCAATTCTGACCACTGTCACTTTATGAGATCCTAAATCTGGAACTGTTCAGCGGATCCCACTGATTCTGAGAATATTTTTTCTCTACATATTGTTCTTTTTGTTAGTGGTAATATTTATTCGATATTACTTGCGTTTATTTATGAAAAAAAACAGAAATTTTGTCGAAAATTTTCCAATTTTCAAACTTTTAATTTTTATGCCCTTAAATCAGAGTTAAGTCACACAAAATAGTTAATTAATAATATTTCCCACATGTCTGCTTTACACCAGCACAATTTTGGAAACATAATTTTTTTTCTTGTTAGGAAGTTATAAGGGTTAAAAGTTGACCAGCAATTTTCTCATTTTTACAACAAAATTTGCCAAACCATTTTTTAGGGACCACCTCACATTCGAAGTGACTTTGAGGGGCCTATATGACAGAAAATACAAAAAAAAAAAATACACCATTCTAAATCCCCTCAAGGTGCTCAAAACCATATTCAAGAAGTTTATTAACCCTTCAGGTTCTTCACAGCAATTTTTGGAATGTGGAAGAAAAAAATTAAACATTTACTTTTCTTTCATAAAAAATTTCCTTTAGACCTAATTTTTTTTACTTTTACAAGGGTAACAGGAGAAAATGGACCATACATTTTGTAGTGCAATTTCTCCTGAGTACGCTGATACCCAATACGGGGGAAATCTACTGTTTGGGCGTATGGCAGGGCTCGGAAGGGAAGGAGCGCCATTTCACTTTTTGAATGTAAAATTTGCTTACATAATTAGCTGATGCCATGCCATGTTTGCAGAGCCCCTGATGTGCCTAAACAGTGGAAACCCCAAAAAAGTGACACCATTTTAGAAACTAGACCCCTTAGGGACCTTACCTAGATGTGTATTGAGCCCTTTGAACCCACAGGTGCTTCACGGAAGTTTATAATGTTAATCCGTGAAAATTAAAAAAAAATCACATTTTTCCTAGATAAATCTTTTTTTAGCTCCAAATTTTGCATTTTTATAAGGGTAACAAGAGAAATTACTCCATACAATTTGTTGTACAATTTCTCCTGAGTGCGCAGACACCTAATATGTGGAGGAAAACTACTGTTTGGGCGCACGGCAGGACTTGGAAGGGAAGTAGTGCCATGTCATGTTTGGAGAGCCCCTGATGTGCCTAAACAGTCGAAACCCCCAACGAGTGACCCCATATTGGAAACTAGACCCATTTGGAACTTTATCTAGATGTATATAGAGCACCCTGAACCCCCAGGTGCTTCACAGATGTTTATAACGTTAAACTGTGAAAATAAAAAAAATCAACATTTTTCCCACAAAAATCTTTTTTAGCTATAAATTTTGTATTTCATAAGGGCAAAAGGAGAAAATGGACCCCAAAGTTTGTTAGGCAATTTCTCTTGAGTTCACTGATACCCCATGTGTGGTCAAAAACGACTTTTGAGGCACAGTGCAAAGCTCAGAAGGCAAGTAGCGCCATATTACAGTGCAAATTTTGCTGCATTTGTTTGAGGGTGACATATTACATTGGCAGAGCCAAGGTACCAGAACAGCAGAACCCCCATAAGTCACCCCATTTTGGAAATTATAACCCTTTGGAAATTTACAGGTGTAGTGATGATTTTGACTCCATGGGTGTTTTCCAGAAACAGGTAGCAGTGGATGTTGCTGAGTGAAAATTGAAAACTGCCATTGTAGTGACCAGTACGTTGTAGTGACCAGTACGTTGTAGTGACCAGTACGTTGTAGTGACCAGTACGTTGTAGTGACTGGTATGTTGTAGTGACCAGTACATTATGGCCAGCTCATGCTTCTAGAGACACATGCCTGTAAATTAGGCGGGTTCTCATCACTACAGAAATGCCCAACATGTGGGCACTAAACGTTGCTTACGTACACTGGGGCTCAGAAGGGAGGGGGGCATTTGGATTTGGGAGTGGAGAATTTGCTGAATTTCTTTTGGCGGTGAGGAACCATTTTGCTTTTTCAGAACCTTTGTGCTACCAGTAACGTGGAAGCCCCCTATATTTCCATTAACAGATGACGGACCTGAGTGGGGACTTGCTTTTTTTTTGTGGTTTGAGTTGAAGCTTTTATTGTGAAAATTTTACATAACGTTTGGGATCACATTTATCTGGCGCTCTACGCTGAGCACTTACATCGAGGATTCCATCTAAATCTCCAAGTGATGTGACAGATGAAACCCCCAGGGATCCACTCACAATAATGAGGCAGCAGAGTTACTCTGGGCTCTGTCTGGCCTCTGATCAGCGGTGTCCTTTTCAGAAGTGCAGAAAACTGTGGCCGACTGCACTTTTATACAATCCTAAAAAGACGGACACCGCCAGACCACAGGTCCTATGGTTTCCAGAGAGCCTCCATCTGCCTCATTATAGGGAATCTTCTGCCAGGGGTTCTGTCTGAATCATGTATTTCAGAGATCTACATGGAAACCCCGGTGTAAGCGCTCAGCACAGAGCGCAGGATAAATGTGCGCCGAGCTTTACTGCAATCTTTGGTAGGGATAATGAAAAAATTAACAGCATGTGAAGAATTGGTTTTATTTATTTATTTGTTACTATGTTCCTCCTGCGTTATAAGTGATTAGGCGACTTTATTCTTTGGGTCGGTGCGATTACAGCGATATCAGATTTATAGCGGGTTTTTATGTTTGGCAGCTGTCACACACTAAAAGACGCTTTTTATTGCGAAAACCAGTTTTTGCATCATCATATTTTGAGAGCTATAATTTTTTTCATATTTCGGCCGACAGTCATGTGAGGTCTTGTTTTTTACGGGACGAGTTGACGTATTTATTGTTACTATTTTCGGGCACATGACATTTTCTATTCTGATTTTTGGGAGACAGAATGAACAAAAACCAGCAATTCAGGAATTGCTTTTTGTTTTTTTGTTTTTTTTTATACCATTCCGTGTGTGGTGAAATTGGTAAGACCACTTTTTTCTTTGGGTCAGCATAATTACAGCCATACCTCATTTATATTTTTTTTATGTTTTGGCAATTTTACACAATAAAAACTATGTTATAGAAAAATATTTATTTTTGCATCACTTTATTCTCAGCGCTAGAACTTTTTTATTTTTCTGATGATGGACCTGTATGGCGGCTTGTTTTTTACAGGACAAGATTACATTTTAATCTGTACCATGTTTATTTATATCCGTCTTTTTTATCACGTTTTGTTTGGTGGTATGATGATAAAGTATTTGCCTGTTTTTGGGGGGGTTTTATGGTGTTCACTGAAGGGGTTAACTAGTGGGACAGTTTTATAGAGCGGGTTGTTATGGACGCAGTGATACCAAATATGTGTTCTTTTATTGTTTTTTTTTTAATTACATAAATGTATTGATTGGAAAAGTATTTATTTATTCTTTATTTAGGGATTTTTTTAAATATTTTTACACTTTGTAAAAAAGTAAAAAAAAAAATTACATTGTCCCAAGATGTGCATGACTATGTTACATGTTACATCAGATCGCTGATCTGGCGCTCTGCACTGCACAGCATCAGATCAGGATCTGACAGGCAGAGAAGGAGGCATGCCAGTGTCCGCTCCCAGCAGGCGCTTACAAGCCACCTTACCTGCAGGACCCAGAAGGCCCCCGTAGCCATCTTGGAGCCTGAGGTCTCCATGGAGACCATCAGGACAACATGATGGAATCACGTTGTCCTAATGGAAGTGTGCAGGGAGGGGGCTCCCTGCGCGATGCTCCTCTGTCGCTGTCACTACTGTCAGCAGCATCGGAAGGGTTAAATGTCACATACAACTGATACCCACACGCGATCGCCGCGGTGCTTAGCGTGAGACCCCGTGATCATGCCACCGTACTAGTTCGGTGGTTTGTGTGAACGCACCTGCCATAGAGCAGTACTAGCATGGCGCATATCGGGAAGGGGTTAAAGAGACCGTGAGAAGGTCAACACAATAAAAAAATATATAGTAATAGACTATATAGAGATTGAGAGTAGAGATTTGACCATTGCACAATGTGCAAAGGTTTCCAAAAATTAGCCAAGGGGTCTCTCTCAGACCAGCTGAAAGACGCCGTGATGGGGACATCACAATGCACTTAGGCTATGTTCACACTTGCTTACCGGGGCTTTGCAGACGGCTGCTTACTTCCTCCCTGAAGCTCCACCCTCTTCTGCGCTTTTTTCATTTAAGTCCGCCTACTTCTGCATGCGTCCTGTGTACCTTCTTGTTGCTTTCTCGTTGCTTTCCCGTGCGGTCTGTGCGCACGTCAAAACGACGCATCCGCTTACATCCGCATGTCCTGCGTACCCAACGTTAAAGATAGGTACGCAGGACGCATACAGAAGTAGGCGGACCTAAATGGAAGAAGTGCAGAAGTGGGCGGAGCATCAGGGAGGAAGAACGCAGCAGTCCGCAAAGCCCCCGTACGCAAGTGTGAACGTAGCTTTAGACGTTATTACAAGAGGCAGAGAGTAGAAGTTTAATCATTGCACATGTGTAAAGGCTTCAAAAAGCACAAAACATTACCCACATGGAGTATACATAGATGACTACTAAGGGATGGATGTTAAGACAACTTCCCAAAAAAACAGGCATAACACAATTCATGAATAAGGATAGAGAAAATGGCGACAAGAATATAACGTTTCCACCCTCACAGGGTCTTATGGTCGCTGATGGCAAAATTCACTGAACGGTGTAAAGGATGTCCTACTTGTAAAAGGACACCTGGGTCCTGGGTCGGTCCGGCACCTGCACCTGTGATTGCAGCCTACCATCGAAGTGTTCTGTTCTCGTCACTTCACCATTTTCTCTATCCCTGCGCCAATTCCTTATTCGCGAATTGTGTTATGGCTGCATCCCCACCGGTATAATAACGTCTTCTCAAGCCTCTATCAAGAGCGTGCGGTGATTGAACATGACTCTATTACGGGGATTGCCATCCCACTTCTCAAGCACCTCGGATCTCCGCAAGAGTGCTCGCCACACGACCTGCCATACAGGGGAACAACGCACCCTTGGCCTGTTATCCAGCCGCGTGGGGGGGCTCTGTGGAACAGTTGACCAAGTTCTACCTCTGGGCAAACCACTACCTCATCTTGTTCGGTGTATAACTTGTTTTTGCAATAATCTCCATCTGACACCGGCTTCTTTAGCTGCTGTTTTCTCACCTGTATACCTTTTGTATTTTTGTCGATTTAATGTGTGCAATAAAATTTATATAATTTTTTCATGATAAATCCCCATAATTCTTTATTTGGATCTTGAGTTTATATGTCATTTTATAGCATGGTCTGATTACTTCTTTTGGATAATTCTCATCTTTTTGGTATGACACTACCTCTTCTTGCCTGTTTTCTTGCTAAGGATCCATCCCTCTCTGCACTGCTATGCTCGCTAGGCGTGCCACCATGCCAGGTTGGATCAGTGGCCTCATCATCGACCATGTCGGCTTCCAATTCCTAAATCTGATCCTGTTTTTGAGTTGCGATTTGAGGCTAACCTGATGGCAACTGTGCCTCATGATTATCCTCTACCTCTTCAGACATTTATTGACCTTCCCCAACGTGGCTTTCTCCGGGCCATGGGTGCTCAAATGTTTGGGCATCACTGCACTCCACCTCCTCATGATCCTCTTTAATGGTGCACGGGCCTGACAAATTACAAGGGAACATAAACAGTGCCTCGGAGTTGCCAGCGTTGGGGTCATATGTCTCCTGGGACTCTTGATGATGGGAGGAAGGAGGACCAGGTTGAGGACTTAGAGGCCCAGCCTCTTGGCTGCTGAGACTGGACCGTGTGGAAGACTTCGTGGTGCTGTTTATCAATACACTGGAGCCTTTGTCTGCCATCCAACCCACAACATCCTCGCACTTGCTTGGATTCGTTAGTGGCGTAGCGCGCTGACCACATTTTGACAGGAACATAGAACGAGATACAGTCACCTTCAGATCTGTCACACAGCCTTGGCGGACACCACCACATCCACGTCCCTTAACGTCACCCTTTCTCATCTTGAATATGTTATGCTTGTGAAAAATAAAGCCAGTATTTTCTGGCTTCATAAGTACCCTTACAAAGGTCTTATATACAAATTCACTGTATCTAGCAATGTGTGGCTATTTTTTTTGGAGATCGTCTTGCTGACACACTCCAAATGCGGAGTAATGAAGATTATTGCCTCTGATAAATTGCCACGTATGATTATCTCTACCCAGATTGCACCAGTCGCACAACTGCTAGACAAATATCAGGAATTGTAAGTGGAAAATAGCAGAGAGCTGCAGCATGTACTTGCAATGATGAGAACACCCAGGTGCCTGCCTTTCACCCACCATCCCTCCTTCCTATTAAATCCCCTCCTAAGAAACAACTAATCTTCAGCTCTTAAAAGAGCTTTTTGTAATCAATAACGCTCACTATAACCTCCTATCACTCTCCATATATGCTCCTTTCACTCTCCCTACTCTCACACTACGCTCTCCCTACGCTGTTTCTGGCAGCAATGCGTGCAAGATGGCGCCGGCAGCCTTTAAACAGTCCCTGTGATGCTGGAATGCCAGCCAATCACAGTAATGCCACACCAAAGATGGCGCCCGGCATTACTGTGATTAGCAAGTCAGCCCAGCATGTTCACTGGCTGCAAATAAAGCGCCAAACATGCCGGGCGGGTCACTAGAAAATACCGAGGCGAATACCTAATTACCCGACGAGTAACGAATAGTGCTGAATGTATTCGCTTATTACTAATGTGAATGTTAATTTCTGTTAATTAGTAATAATGATAATAATAATCTCTCCTTCTTTTCCTCCTTTTAGTATTTCTTGGTTCTGCATCTTCACCAGGAGGCTGATTGGCTCATTATGACGGGGGTCCTCCCTAAGCCTGAGGATGGGGGCTCGTACACTCCTGGCAGAGCGGAGCAGTCGTCTTACATCCATCCTGGTAGCGATGATTTCTGGATCACTTGTGACCTGGTTTCTCTGCCACTGAGCTCTTCTGTGCTGCAGGGACATTACCGCAGATTTCATGAGGATTTTGAGACTGATTCTGCATCAATTGGGCACAGAAATTAAAAGACAGAAATCAGAGTGTCGGTCGGAGTTTTTTTTTACGGCAGATACAAAGGCAAATCCATCCTAAAATGCCATCGGATGCGGAAGAAAAACAGATTCATAAAGCTGAGGATAAAGCGTGAAACAATGACCATAAGCAGAGGTTTACACAGTAAAAAGAAGGTTTACACAGTAAAATATCGATATTTGCAGATGATACAAAACTATGTAAAGCAGTTAATACAAGAGAAGATAGTATTCTGCTACAGATGGATCTGGATAAGTTGGAAACTTGGGCTGAAAGGTGGCAGATGAGGTTTAACAATGATAAATGTAAGGTTATACACATGGGAAGAGGGAATCAATATCACCATTACACACTGAACGGGAAACCACTGGGTAAATCTGACAGGGAGAAGGACTTGGGGATCCTAGTTAATGATAAACTTACCTGGAGCAGCCAGTGCCAGGCAGCAGCTGCCAAGGCAAACAGGATCATGGGGTGCATTAAAAGAGGTCTGGATACACATGATGAGAGCATTATACTGCCTCTGTACAAATCCCTAGTTAGACCGCACATGGAGTACTGTGTCCAGTTTTGGGCACCGGTGCTCAGGAAGGATATAATGGAACTAGAGAGAGTACAAAGGAGGGCAACAAAATTAATAAAGGGGATGGGAGAACTACAATACCCAGATAGATTAGCGAAATTAGGATTATTTAGTCTAGAAAAAAGACGACTGAGGGGCGATCTAATAACCATGTATAAGTATATAAGGGGACAATACAAATATCTCGCTGAGGATCTGTTTATACCAAGGAAGGTGACGGGCATAAGGGGGCATTCTTTGCGTCTGGAGGAGAGAAGGTTTTTCCACCAACATAGAAGAGGATTCTTTACTGTTAGGGCAGTGAGAATCTGGAATTGCTTGCCTGAGGAGGTGGTGATGGCGAACTCAGTCGAGGGGTTCAAGAGAGGCCTGGATGTCTTCCTGGAGCAGAACAATATTGTATCATACAATTATTAGGTTCTGTAGAAGGACGTAGATCTGGGGATTTATTATGATGGAATATAGGCTGAACTGGATGGACAAATGCCTTACTAACTATGTTACTATGTTACTATGTTACTATGTTACTATGTTACTATGTATGTTAGGTCTGGGAAATACATTGTGGGCATCAGATCTAGGAAGCAGCAGGGCAGTGATTGCAGGGACTGTGGGCATCTGCAGGATTCTACAGGGAGCCATAGTTATAGGGGGCCAGAGTTATCACTAAGGGGGCAGATGATGGAACCCCACCATGATCTGGGTCCTCATAGGTCAAAGTAACACAGAACAGTGGATTTATGAATGGGAAGTGTTGGGGTCCCCCTGTCGCTGGTGTATGTGCACATGCAGCACAGAGTATTTCAGGAGAGCAGGGAGCATATCTTGTGGGCGAAGGGACCTGCTAACTCCTGCGATGATGGTAATGACAGGGCCGTGGGGGGTGGCATGATGTGGGGGGGACAAGTGAGGGCAACAGACTGAGAGCTACATCATGGAGCAGCACAGAGTGTTTCAGGAAAGTGTACTTATTTAGCAGTAGCTTACAATATGAGAATATTATATTAGAGCCTTGTGATTCCTGCAGAGAGGCCAATATCTGAGCCTTGTGTTTTCCTGGAATGTGTCCTCTCATTACTGCACTTGTATAATGTGTGAAATGTGTCAAATTAATAAAAATATTTACTGAACCTCATCTTGGAAATATTATTTGTTTTATAACGGGGCCATGTGCTTACAACGTGCGCCCACAGAGCACACAGTGGGTGGGTGACATGGGGGGCTCCAGCATGAATGGGACCACCATAAGTTCTTGTGTCCAGAGGTGAGCAGTCCATAGTGGTGTCTGCTTCTGCCTGATGGAATAGACATCTCTAAATGAAGGAACCTGGAGTCTGTCCACATGGAGATCAACACAGCAAATCTCCACACCCAAAGCCTTCCCCGGCAAAGGTCAGCACCGTCAACAAGGCAAAACTCGGCACTACAGGCTTCCGCAGTAAAGCTCAGCACTTTTAGCCTACCTGAGTAAAGCTCAGCATCTAAAGCCATTCATAGTATAGCTCATCATCTACAGCCTTCCTCAGTAAAGCTCAGCACTATAGCCTTTGTCAGTAAAGCTCAGCACTCACTGCCTTCTTCAGTAAAGCTCAGCACCTAAATCCTTCATCGGTATAGCTCAGCACTTTTAGCCTTCCTCAGTAAAGCTCAGCACCTAAATCCTTCCTTAGTAAAGCTTAAGATCAAGTTCATATTGCGTTAGGGCATTCCATTCAACGCATGCATTAAACAGACTGGGTTAACGCAAGTGCCATTAAAGATCGCGTTGTGCGATTGCAGTAGTGCAGATGCTCCATCTGTGCTAGCGGTGACGGACCCCGAAATGCTGCAGACCAGGTCCGTCACATCGCTAACGCATGCCGATTATGATATGAGTTAGCAATGCACTACATAATTGCAGTCAATGGGTGCGCTAACGCATCTGTTACATAGCGTTAGTGCCGCTATGTAACGGATGCCGGACGCCCATTAACGCAATGTGAACCCAGCCTAACACCCACAGCCTTCCTCAGTAAAGCTCAGCACCTAAAGCCTTCCTCAGTAAAACTAAGCACCAAAAACCTTCCTCAGTAAAGCTCACCACTTATATCTTTCCTTAGTAAAGCTCGGCACCTACAGCCTTCCTCAGTAAAGCCCAGTCCCACAGCCTTCTTCAGTAAAGCTCAGCGCCTATAACTTTCCCTAGTAAGGCTCAGCACCTGCAGACTTAGTCAATAAAGCTCAGCGC
This sequence comes from Ranitomeya imitator, assembly GCF_032444005.1. Classification (NCBI taxonomy): domain Eukaryota; kingdom Metazoa; phylum Chordata; class Amphibia; order Anura; family Dendrobatidae; genus Ranitomeya; species Ranitomeya imitator. Next base: position 1,229,856,359 of record NC_091282.1, read on the forward strand.
TAACAGCATCCCTTAGTAAAGCTCAGCACCAACAGCCTTCCTCAGTAAAGCTCAGGACCTACAGCCTTCCTCAGGAAAGCTCAGCGCCTACAGCCTTCCTCAAAAAAGCTCAGCACTACAGCCTTCTCTTGCACAGCTCAGCATCGGAGCCTTCCTCAGCATCCCTTAGTAAAGCTCAGCACTTACATCCTTCCTCAATAAAGCTCAGTGCCGACAGCCTTCCTCAGCAAAGCTCAGTGCCAACAGCCTTCCTGAGTAAAGCTGAGCACCTAAATCCTTCCTCAGAAAAGCTCAGCACCTAAATCCTTCCTCAGTAAAGCTCAGCACCTACTGCCTTCCTCAGTAAAGCTCAGCACTTACAGCCTTCCTCAGTAAAGCTCAGCACCCTCAGCCTTCCTCAGTAAAGCTCAGCACCCTCAGCCTTCCACAGTAAAGCTCAGCACCTAAAACCTTCCCTAGAAAAGCTCAGCACCTATAGTCTTCCTTTGTAAAGCTCAGCAATACAGCCTTCCTTAGTAAAGCTCAGCACTTATACCTTTCCTCAGTAAAGTTCAGCACCTATAGCCTTCATCAGTAAAGCTCAGCACTACAGCCTTCCTTAGCAAAGCTCAGCACCTATACCTTTCCTCAGTAAAGTTCAGGACCTATAGCCTTCATCAGCCTTCATCAGTAAAGCTCAGCACTACAGCCTTCCTTAGTAAAGCTCAGCTCTAAAGTCTTCCTCAGTAAAAGTTCAGCACCTAAAGCCATCCATAGTAAAGCTCATCACCTAAAGCCTTCCTCAGTAAGGCTCAGCACCTAAAGCCTCACTTAGTAAAGCTCAGCACTACAGCCTTCCTCAGTCAAGCTCAGCTCCTAAAGCCTTCCTCAGTAAAGCTCAGCACCTAAAGCTTTCCCCAGCCAAGCACCAACAATCTTCCTCAGTAAAGCTCAGCAGTGACAGCCTTTCTCAGTAAAGCTCAGCACTTATACCTTTCCTCAGTAAAGCTCAGCACTTATAGCCTTCCTCAGTAAAGCTCAGCACCACAACCTTCCTCAGTAAAGCTCAGCACCTAAAGCCATCCATAGTAAAGCTCATTACCTAAAGCCTTCTTCAGTAAAGGTCATCACCTAATCCTTCTTCAGAAAAGCTCAGCGCTACAGCCTTCCTCAGTAAAGCTCAGAAACTAAAGCTTTGTCAATAAAGCTCAGCATGACAGCCTTCCTCATTTAAGCTCAACACCCACAGCCTTCCTAAGTAAAGATCAGCACTTACAGCCTTCCTCAGTAAAGCTCAGGATGTAAAGCCTTCCTCAGTAAAGCTCAGCACCTACAGCCTTCCTCAATAAAGTTCAGCACCTAAAGTCTTCTTCAGTAAAGCTCAGCACTACATCCTTCCTCAGTAAAGTTTAGCACCTCAAGCCATCCATAGTAAAGCTGAGCACTATAGCCTTCCTCAGTAAAGCTCAGTACTACAGCCTTCCTCAGTAAAGCTCAGTACTACAGCCTTTGTCAGTAAAGCTCAGTACTACAGCCTTCCTAACTAAAGCTCAGCACTCACTGCCTTCTTCAGTAAAACTCAGCACCTAAATCCTTCATCGGTATAGCTCAGCACTTTTAGTCTTCCTCAGTAAAGCTCAGCACCTAAATCCTTCCTTAGTAAAGGTTAGTACTACAGCCTTCTTCAGTCAAGCTCAGCGCCTAAAGCCTTCCTCAGTAAAGCTTAAGATCAGGTATCTATCTATCTATCTATCTATCTGCAGTGTGTATGGAAAGTATTCAGACCCCTTTAAATTTTTCACTCTTTGTTTCATTGCAGCCATTTGGTAAATTCAGTAAAGTTCATTTTTCATCATTATTGTTCACTCTGCACCCCATCTTGACTGAAACAAACAGAAATGTAGAAATTTTTGCTAATTTATTAAAAAAGAATAACTGAAATATCACATGGTCATAAGTCTTCAGCCCCTTTGCTCAGTATTGAGTAGAAGCACCTTTTGAGCTCGTACAGCCATGAGTCTTCTTGGGAATGATGCAACAAGTTTTTCACCTCTGGATTTGGGGATCCTCAGCCATTCTTCCCTGCAGATCCTCTCCAGTTCCGTCAGGTTGGATGGTGAACGTTGGTGGACGCCATTTTCAGGTCTCTCCAGAGATGCTCAGTTGGGTTTAGGTCAGGGCTCTGGCCGGGCCAGTCAAGAATGGTCACAGAGTTGTTCTGAAGCCGCTCCTTTGTTATTTTAGCTGTGTGCTTAGGGTCATTGAACCTTCGGCCAAGTCTGAGGTCCAGAGCACTCTAGAAGAGGTCTTCATCCAGGATGTACTTGACCACTTTCATGTTTCCTTCAATGACAACTAGTCGTCCTGTCCCTGCAGCTGATAAACACCCTCATAGCATGATGCTGCCACCACCATGCTTCACTGTTGGGATTGTATTGGGCAGGTGATGAGCAGTGCCTGGTTTTCTCCACACATACCTCTTAGAATTATCACCAAAAATGTCTATCTTCATCTCATCAGACCAGAGAATCTTATTTCTCATAGTCTGGGAGTCCTTCATGTGTTTTTTAGCAAACTCTTTGCGGCTTTCATATGTCTTGCACTTAGGAGAGGCTTCCGTCGGGCCATTCTGCCATAAAGGTCTGACTGGTGGAGGGCTGCAGTGATAGTTGACTTTGTGGAACTTTCTCCATCTCCCTACTGCATCTCTAGAGCTCAGCCACAGTGATCTTGGGGTTCTTCTTTACCTCTCTCACCAAGGCTCTTCTCCCACGATTGCTCAGTTTGGCTGGACGGCCAGGTCTAGGAAGACTTCTGATGGTCCCAAACTTCTTCCATTTAAGGATTATTGAGGCCACTGTGCTCTTAGGAACTTTGAATACAGCGGAAATTCTGTTGTAACCTTGGCCAAATCTGTGCCTTGCCACAATTCTGTCTCTGAGCTCCTTGGCCAGTTCCTTTGACCTCATGATTCTCATTTGGTCTGACATGCACTGTGAGCTGTGAGGTCTTATATAGACAGGTGTGCGCCGCTCCAAATCAAGTCCTATCAGTTTAATTACACACAGCTGGACTCCAATGAAGGAGTAGAACCATCTCAATGAGGATCGCAAGGAAATGGACAGCATGTGACTTAAATATGAGTGTCTGGGCAAAGGGACTGAATACTTTTGACTATGTGATATTTCAGCTTTTCTTTTTTATAAATTTGCAAACATTCCTACATTTCTGTTTATTTTTCAGTCAAGATGGGGTGCAGAGTGAACATTAATGAAAAAAAAATGAACTGTTTTGAATTTACCAAATGGCTGCAATGAAACAAAGAGTGAAAAATGTAAAGGGGTCTGAATGCCTTCCGTACCCACTGAACTCTTTCCGTCCCTCCATAGTGGGCACTTCTCATCACTGTGCAGGAGGCCTGCAGACTTCTGTCCTGCCCTGAGACCTGCTGTTTCTCGTGCTGTGATCTCTGGATTTAGTGGCTGAGACTTTGGACCTTTCTGCACACGGATATTGCCTCCACAATCTGGATCCCATTTTTAGTTCCTATTTTGTTCCATTTTTTTCCCCTTGAAATGAAGAGAGGAAAATATTTCTTAGTTCTTGTTATTTATTCCTTAATATTCTTTGTTCTGCTCCTCTCTGCTCTTGTGTGATTAATTTACTTCTTCCATTCTGCGGTTTCCTTTTTCACTTTATGACTATTGTTGTGTTTTATTTAATCCTTTTTCTTTTAATGAACAGAAGAAAAAAAAAAGAATTTGCTTACCGAAATATCAAAGCAGATGTGTTCTTGTGCTTCACATTTCAATTTTGGTAGAAAAAAACATGAAATCTTTAAAAAATAGTTTACCATGGCAAAAGCCCAAAAAGCCTGAGAGTAAAGTTGAACCTTGAGGCTTCTGGGAGCGCAGCAGCGAGCCGGGGATGGCGGATCTAAGGCAGCTCGCTATCATGCGACACCTGCGACAAATTAACACCTTTTATCTACAGAAACAGTGCGATGGAGAAGCCGATGGCAGATGGGAAGCATTTGGTCTCATCCGCCAACTTGGCTTTTTCTCCTGTTGGGAACCGTACAAAAAGCCTCATAAGAGGTGGCAGATTGTAATGTGTCCAGGAAAGTCCAAACATGGAGTAATACCAGCACCAGTACACACCAGTACACACCAATGGTCTTCTGAGCAGGGCCGACGTCAACATCCACGAGTGCCTTGGCCCTGGACAAATGGGGGAGCCCACTTGCCATCTGGGACACCACTTGCCAGACCTGCCAGCTGTTGATCGGGTCCCAGAGTTCCCGGTGGTGACGTCGCAGTGACACTGTGATATGAGGAAGCGCGCTTAGTGTGGCCTGAGTTACGCCAGCACCGCCCAGCAGCTGAGACCCGGACCACCAGGCTCCATCTCTCACCAAGTATATATCACTCTGTGTGCGACTCTTCTACATTCTCGCTCTACAGTCCTACTAATGTCCTGTTGGACCCCCGACTTCTTCCACCTCTTCAGACACCCCCCCAGATCAGTATCCATGAAGACCCCTAAGGAGAAGGAAGCATTCACTGTCCCGGAGACCAGTCTGTACTGGTTGGATCAGTGACATTGGATCTGACCTGGTAGTGGTTGAATCAGTGACAGTGGATCTGACCTGGTAGTTGTTGCATCAGTGATGGTGGATCTGACGTCTGCACTGGTTGGATCAGTGACGATGGATATGACCTGGTAGTGGTTGGATCAGTAATGGTGGATCTGACATCTGCACTGGTTGGATCAGTGATGGTGAATGTGACCTGGTAGTGGTTGGATCAGTGACGATGGATATGACCTGGTAGTGTTTGGATCAGTAATGGTGGATCTGACATCTGCACTGGTTGGATCAGTGATGGTGAGAATCTGACCTGGTAGTGGTTGGATCAGTTATCAGGGATCTGACCAGGTAGTGTTTGGATCAGTGATGGTGGATCTGACATCTGCACTGATTGGATCAGTAATGGTGGATCTGACGTCTGCACTGGTTTGATCAGTGACGTGGATCTGACGTCTGCAGTAGTTTGATCAGTGGTGTGATCAGTGACGTGGATCTGAACTGGTAGTGGTTGGATCAGTGACAGTGGATCTGACCTGGTAGTGGTTGGATCAGTGATGGTGTATCTGACATCTGCACTCGTTGGATCAATGACAGTGGATCTAACCTGGTAGTGGTTGGATCAGTGATGGTGGATCTGACCTGGTAGTGGTTAGATTAGTAATGGTGGATCTGACCTAGTAGTGGTTGGATCAGTGATGGTGTATCTGATGTCTGCACTGGTGGAATCAATGATGGTGGATCTAACCAGGTAATGGTTGGATCAGTGACAGTGGATCTAACCTGGTAGTGGTTGGTTCAGTGACGGTGTATCTGACGTCTGCACTGGTTGGATCAATGACGGTGGATCTAATCTGGTAGTGGTTAGATCAGTGATGGTGAATCTGACCTGGTAGTGGTTGTATCAGTGATGGTGAATCAGACAGCTGCACTGGTTGGATTAGTGATGGTGGATCTGACCTGGTAGTAGCTGGATCTGTGATGATTGGTCTGACCTGGTAGTGGTTGGATCAGTGACTGTGCAATCGGAGTGTGTGGGGCAAAGGGAAGATTATTATTACTGTAAGGAGTATTATTATTATTTTATAGGGCAAAGGGGGCATAAATATGAATGAGGAAGCAAAGGGAGACATAATTGTTGCATGGAGCTTTATCAAGGATCTAATTATTTTATGGGGGCACAAAGGGGCATAAATAATGTATGGGTCTGCAAAGAGTGACATAATTATTGTATGGGGGTAAAGAGAGACATAATTATCTAATGGGGCACAAATCAGGTCATTTTCAAGGGGACATTACATCTTCATGAGTGGAAAAAGAAAGCACCATTCCTATATGGAGGGATAGGGAGGGCAGTATGGATATTTTTAGGTAGAGGGGGTACAGTGTTAGGTACGGGGTGTGAGAAAACTGGGGGATGGAAATGAGAGAGGAAATTAATGGAATTATTACTGTGAAGGTCTATATTTAGTTTAGCAAGAGTTGAGTGAAAATTATTGTCAGGAAATAGGAAGAAGTTCTGATTATTTCAATTACACATACAGAGCCCTCAGCTGAAGTTTCCTCTGCCTGCTATATAGTTGTAATGTGAGACCTGCTGCCAGCTCCACTGAGGAATTTTTATGGCTTTTTGCTGTGAAAGCCAATCTCTGTCTAAACTTCTCATTCCCCCTCCCGCCTGATACTAGCTAAAACTGATACAGCCATTCCCAAACTGCATGGGAGTCTTTTGTTCTTTTAAAGATTTGTATACTGGCACAGATTAGGAGCTAAACCCAATGAGTTGCAAGGAGCGGATTTCTCCGTAAGCGGGTCATGTATCTACGTCATGTTTATACTTAAAAGTACCCCCTGACGTGGTGAACATCCTGATCATTGTGTAGTTCTTATGCGAGGTTCTTACAGCGAGTTAAGTATAGAAATGGGTTGTCATAACTCCAAGAAAGGGGAGGATTCAGCCTCGGAGTGAGGTTACCACAGGGGGAGTGCCTTGGTTTTGAGCTGGGAGATAAGTGAGTGAGACATCAGTCTTCACTAGCCTTTTATCCTGGGTCTAGCTGCGAGACAGGTGTGTGAGGCATCTAGATGTGTGCCCCTCCCCCACAGCACATGGTCTGCCATGAGATGAAATGATATGAACGAAATGTAAGTGTTTTTCAACTTTAATCCCATTTTATTTGTAATTGTACTGTACATACGATACTTGTCTACTTTTATAATATCTTTTTATACTTCTGTAAACACTGCCTACCTTTTTTTGGAGTAAAATATATAAAATTACTAGCTTTGTCTCTCCTTGCTCTATAACGTACTGTCACGTCCTCTGAAGTGAATTACGCTACTAATTTGGGTTGGCTCCGGACCCGTTAATAATTTAGAAATCGGAGCTGGTGGCAGCGGATTTGTCCTGTGCATTTTTTGAGGCTTTGTAGCGACAGCAGCATTGATAATTATTGTTCCTGCCTGAGTGGGAGTAGTTGTATCGCCCTCACTGCAGCATGCCCATTAGCCAGTACAAAGTAAGACAGCCTTTCTGGCGACTAATTATACTAGGTGCAGTACCCTGTCTTACCTGAGAGTAGGGGGGCGCCAGAGAGCTGCAAGTTCCAAAGCGCAACTGGGAAGTGGGATATAGATAAATCCCCTTCAGAAAAGAACTGGGCAACCAAACAACCTCGGTTCATGACAAATTGGTGAGAGTGGCAGGGATGATAAGGGTATTCCCCCTGTGAACCGTGACAATTATGAGTCCAAATTTTTGTGTGAAATTCTGCAGAAACAAGAAATGAATGGTATGAAGTTGTCATAGTGGTCTGGGCTGGGGAAGAACAGGGGAAACCAACAACTTCAGTCCCGTAAAATATCATTGGTGAGTCATTGGATTTATCAGTAAACTGGGCACAGATGATATCTACCACTATACGGTCACTGTATGGTGGTGATATTCATCTTGGAACAGTGTTTTTTGTTAATGATCATTATGGTGTTATGATTCAGTTTCATCTGGTGGTAATATGTGGTCGGGGTGTGGCGGTATAATACTGATGAATCGTGGTGTGTGTTAAAGGGGTCCACTGAGACTCTTTCGCCCGGGGCCCACGAAAACCTTGAGTCAGCCCTGCTTTTGAGGAGAATTGCCCATGTGAAGGATGGGGATCTGTTATGACCTGGTGGTTAGGAGCACCCGGAATGACCTGATAGTTAAAACTCACACAGGACAAGCTCTAGGATGTGGGAGCTCTGCTGACCGCAATCCCTGATCCTATCACACACACTAGAAATAGCCGTGGAGCGCTCCTGACACTCCCTAGGCGCCTCGTCACAGCCTAAGAGCTAGCTAGCCCTAGAGATAGAAAATAAAGCCTACCTTGCCTCAGAGAAATTCCCCAAAGGAAAAGGCAGCCCCCCACATATATTGACTGTGAGTAAAGATGAAAGTCACAAACGCAGAAATGAAACAGGTTTCAGCAAAGGGAGGCCAGACTTACTAAATAGACAGAGGATAGGAAAGGTAGCTTTGCGATCAGCACAAAAAACTACAAAAGACCACGCAGAGTGTGCAAAAAGACCTCCGCACCGACTAACAGTGCGGAGATGCCACTCTGCATCCCAGAGCTTCCAGCTAGCAAGACAAAATCATGATATCCAGCTGGACAAGAAAACAATGAACGAATTAGATACTCTCAGGAACTTAGCTTCTGCTGGAGTAGACAGGTCACCAGAAAGATCCAGGAGCGAACTGAAGCAATGCAGAAACATTGACAGCTGGCACGGAGTAACGATCTAAGTGGAGTTAAATAGAGCAGCCAACCAAAGGACAAACCACGTCACCTGTGTAAGGAACCTCAGAAGCAGCAGCTCCACTCACAGCCACCAGAGGGAGCCCACGGACAGAATTCACCGAAGTACCATTCACGACCACAGGAGGGAGCTCGACAACATAATTCACAACAGTACCCCTTCCTTGAGGAGGGGTCACCGAACCCTCACAAGAGCCCCCAGGCCGATCAGGATGAGCCAAATGAAAGGCACAAACTAAATCAGCAGCATGAACATCAGAGGCAAAAACCCAGGAATTATCTTCCTGACCATAACCCTTCCACTTGACCAGGTACTGGAGTTTCCGTCTTGAAACACGAGAATCCAAAATCTTCTCCACCACATACTCCAACTCCCCCTCGACCAACACCGGGGCAGGAGGATCAACGGAGGGAACCATAGGCGTCACGTATCTCCGCAACAACGACCTATGGAACACATTATGGATGGCAAAAGAAGCTGGAAGGTCCAAACGAAATGACACAGGATTAAGAACTTCAGAAATCTTATATGGCCCAATGAAACGAGGCTTAAACTTAGGAGAGGAAACTTCCATAGGAACATGACGAGATGACAACCAAACCAAATCCCCAACCCGAAGTCGGGGACCAACACAGCGCCGGCGGTTAGCGAAACGTTGAGCCTTCTCCTGGGACAATGTCAAATTGTCCACCACATGAGTCCAAATCTGCTGCAACCTGTCCACCACAGTATCCACACCAGGACAGTCCGAAGGCTCAACCTGCCCTGAAGAGAAACGAGGATGGAAACCAGAATTGCAGAAAAAAGGAGAAACCAAAGTAGCCGAGCTGGCCCGATTATTAAGGGCGAACTCAGCCAAAGGCAAGAAGGACACCCAATCATCCTGATCAGCAGAAACAAAGCATCTCAGATATGTTTCCAAAGTCTGATTAGTTCGTTCGGTTTGGCCATTAGTCTGAGGATGGAAAGCCGAAGAAAAAGACAAATCAATGCCCATCTTAGCACAAAAGTACCACCAAAACCTTGAAACAAACTGGGAACCTCTGTCCGAGACGATGTTCTCCGGAATGCCATGCAAACGAACCACATGCTGGAAAAACAATGGCACCAAATCAGAGGAGGAAGGCAATTTAGACAAGGGTACCGAATGGACCATCTTAGAGAAGCGATCACAAACCACCCAAATGACCGACATCCTTTGAGAAACAGGGAGATCAGAAATAATATCCATGGAAATATGCGTCCAGGGCCTCTTCGGGACCGGCAAGGGCAAAAGCAACCCACTGGCACGAGAACAGCAGGGCTTAGCCCGAGCACAAGTCCCACAGGACTGCACAAAAGAACGCACATCCCGTGACAAAGAAGGCCACCAAAAGGATCTAGCCACCAAATCTCTGGTACCAAAGATTCCAGGATGACCAGCCAACACCGAACAATGAACCTCAGAGATAACTCTACTAGTCCATCTATCAGGGACAAACAGTTTCTCCGTTGGACAACGGTCAAGTCTCTCAGCCTGAAACTTCTGCAGCACGCGCCGCAAATCAGGGGAGATGGCAGACAAAATTACCCCCTCTTTAAGAATACCCGCCGGCTCCGGAACACCCGGAGAGTCAGGCACAAAACTCCTTGACAGGGCATCAGCCTTCACATTCTTAGATCCTGGAAGGTATGAAACCACAAAATCAAAACGAGAAAAAAAAAGCGACCATCGAGCCTGTCTAGGATTCAACCATTTGGCAGACTCGAGATAAGTCAAATTCTTGTGATCCGTCAAGACCCCCACGTGATGTTTAGCTCCTTGAAGCCAATGTCGCCACTCCTCGAATGCCCACTTCATGGCCAACAACTCTCGATTGCCAACATCATAATTGCGCTCAGCAGGCGAGAATTTTATAGAAAAGAAGGCACATGGTTTCATCACCGAGCCATCAGAACTTCTTTGCGACAAAACAGCCCCTGCTCCAATCTCAGAAGCATCAACCTCGACCTGAAACGGGAGCGAAACATCTGGCTGGCACAGCACAGGGGCAGAAGAAAAACGACGCTTCAACTCCTGAAAAGCCTCTACAGCCGCAGAGGACCAATTGACCACATCAGCACCTTTCTTGGTCAAATCAGTCAACGGTTTAGCAATACTAGAAAAATTAGCGATGAAGCGACGGTAAAAATTAGCAAAGCCCAGGAACTCCTGTAGGCTCTTCACAGATGTCGGCTGAGTCCAATAATAAATGGCCTGAACTTTAACAGGGTCCATCTCAATAGTAGAAGGTGAAAAAATGAAACCCAAAAATGAAGCCTTCTGAACTCCAAAGAGACACTTTGACCCCTTCACAAACAAGGAATTCGCACGAAGGACCTGGAACACCATTCTGATCTGCTTCACATGAGACTCCCAATCATCTGAAAAGACCAAAATGTCATCCAAATATACAATCATGAATCTATCCAGGTACTCTCGGAAGATGTCATGCATAAAGGACTGAAACACAGATGGAGCATTAGAAAGCCCGAATGGCATAACCAGGTACTCAAAATGGCCCTCGGGCGTATTAAATGCTGTTTTCCATTCATCGCCCTGTTTAATTCGCACAAGATTATACGCCCCTCGAAGATCTATCTTGGTGAACCAACTAGCCCCCTTAATCCGAGCAAACAAATCAGACATCAGCAGCAAAGGATACTGAAATTTGACTGTGATCTTATTAAGAAGGCGGTAATCAATACAAGGTCTCAAAGAACCATCCTTCTTGGCCACAAAAAAGAACCCTGCTCCCAATGGTGACGACGACGGGCGAATATGACCCTTCTCCAAGGATTCCTTTATAAAACTCCGCATAGCGGCGTGCTCTGGCACAGATAAATTAAACAGTCGGCCCTTAGGAAACTTACTACCGGGAATCAAATTAATTGCACAATCGCAATCCCTATGAGGAGGTAGGGCACCAGATTTGGGCTCCTCAAATACATCCCGGTAATCTGATAAGAACTCAGGGACTTCAAAAGGAGTGGAAGGCGAAATTGACAACAATGGAACATCACCATGTACCCCTTGACAACCCCAGCTGGACACAGACATAGATTTCCAATCCAATACTGGATTATGGATCTGTAGCCATGGCAACCCCAAAATGACCACATCATGCAGATTATGCAACACCAAAAAGCAAATATCCTCCTGATGTGCAGGAGCCATGCACATGGTCAATTGCGTCCAGTATTGACGTTTATTCTTGGCCAAAGGCGTAGCATCAATTCCTCTCAATGGAATAGGATACTGCAAGGGCTCCAAGGAAAAACCACAGCGCCTGGCAAACTCCAAGTCCATCAAATTCAGGGCAGCGCCTGAATCCACAAATGCCATTACAGAATAGGACGACAGAGAGCAAATCAGAGTAACGGACAAAAGAAATTTAGACTGTACCGTACCAATGGTGGCAGACCTAGCGAACCGCTTAGTGCGCTTAGGACAATCGGAGATAGCATGAGTGGATTCACCACAGTAAAAACACAGCCCATTCCGACGTCTGTGTTCTTGCCGTTCAGCTCTGGTCAAAGTCCTATCACACTGCATAGGCTCAGGCCTATTCTCAGAGAACACCGCCAAATGGTGCACAGAATACATCAAAGAGACCAAAACAAAGCTATTGCCATAAAATACCGAATATTTTATTATGATTGGTTAAAATGTAAAATTCACAAAAAACATACAAAAATGGTTAAGGAAGGAAAAAATGTGGGGGCACAATGCACAGATAATAAACGGCCCATCCGGTATAAATAATATGCCAAGAGGTACAAAAAAAGGATAATAATTGCAAAATTAATCACATAGATAAGAAAAGTGCTTTTGTAGTCGTCCCAGGGTTAATATCCAAGATATAACAGAGTAAAAAAGTCTCAAAAGTAGTCAAAAAGGAAAACCCAAGGATATAGATTCAAAATAGATGGTAAGTAATTCTAGTAAGTAAATAGTTAAATGGGAGTATATAGAGGCACAGTACTCTAGGTGAAAAAATCAGTAAAGTGTCTAGTGCTAGTGCAACGAAGCTACATAGGAGTAATCATAAAGCTACAGAATTACCTCAATTACGTGGAGCGCCATTGACGCTGGCATATTACCTGTCTAGACCGGACCAGGCCGTTTCCCCTAATGGTGCACAGCTTTGCGCTCACGCAAGCGCCGATCGATCTGAATGGCCAAGGACATAGACTCATTCAGACCAGCAGGCGTGGAAAATCCCACCATGACATCCTTAAGGGCTTCAGAAAGACCCTTTCTGAAAATTGCCGCCAGGGCACATTCATTCCACTGAGTAAGCACAGACCACTTTCTAAACTTCTGACAGTACACTTCCGCTTCATCCTGACCCTGACACAATGCCAGCAAGATTTTCTCTGCCTGATCCACTGAATTTGGTTCATCATAAAGCAATCCAAGCGCCAGAAAAAACGCATCGACATCACGCAATGCAGGATCTCCTGGTGCAAGGGAAAATGCCCAGTCTTGAGGGTCACCACGCAACAAAGAAATAATGATTTTTACCTGTTGAGCGGGGTCACCAGAGGAGCGGGGTTTCAAAGCTAGAAACAGTTTACAATTATTTTTGAAATTCAGAAACTTAGATCTATCCCCAGAAAACAAATCAGGAATAGGAATTCTAGGCTCTAACATCGGATTCTGAACCACAAAATTTTGAATGTTTTGTACCCTTGCAGTGAGATGATCCACACAAGAGGACAGACCTTGAATGTCCATATCTACACCTGTGTCCTAAACCACCCAAAGGTTTAGGGGAAAAGAAAGACAAAACACAGTGCAAAGAAAAAAAAATGGTCTCAGAACTTCTTTTATCCCTCTATTGAGATGCATTAATACTTTGGGCCAGCTGTACTGTTATGACCTGGTGGTTAGGAGCACCCGGAATGACCTGATAGTTAAAACTCACACAGGACAAGCTCTGGGATGTGGGAGCTCTGCTGACCGCAATCCCTAATCCTATCACACACACTAGAAATAGCCGTGGAGCGCTCCTGACACTCCCTAGGCGCCTCGTCACAGCCTAAGAGCTAGCTAGCCCTAAAGATAGAAAATAAAGCCTACCTTGCCTCAGAGAAATTCCCCAAAGGAAAAGGCAGCCCCCCACATATATTGACTGTGAGTAAAGATGAAAGTCACAAACGCAGAAATGAAACAGATTTCAGCAAAGGGAGGCCAGACTTACTAAATAGACAGAGGATAGGAAAGGTAGCTTTGCGATCAGCACAAAAAACTACAAAAGACCATGCAGAGTGTGCAAAAAGACCTCCGCACCGACTAACGGTGCGGAGATGCCACTCTGCATCCCAGAGCTTCCAGCAAGCAAGACAAAATCATGATATCCAGCTGGACAAGAAAACAATGAACGAATTAGATACTCTCAGGAACTTAGCTTCTGCTGGAGTAGACAGGTCACCAGAAAGATCCAGGAGCGAACTGAAGCAATGCAGAAACATTGACAGCTGGCATGGAGTAATGATCTAAGTGGAGTTAAATAGAGCAGCCAACCAAAGGACAAACCACGTCACCCGTGTAAGGAACCTCAGAAGCAGCAGCTCCACTCACAGCCACCAGAGGGAGCCCACGGACAGAACTCACCGAAGTACCGTTCACGACCACAGGAGGGAGCTCGACAACAGAATTCACAACAGGGATCCCCTGCCACCTCTACAAAAGGTCCCGGCACCAGCACTTTCTCGACGCCTTGGTAGATAATGAGCTGGGCTATTAGCCATCCTAATAAGTGGCTATACACCATGTTCCAAATTATTATGCAAATTACATTTTTCTCGGATTTTCCTAAATGGTCGGTGCAAATGACAGTCAGTCTAATAAAAGTCATCACCCGTTAGATTATACATCAAATTTTATTGAGAAACCTCCCAGTGATAATAGTATAATCTCCAAAATGAATAAACCCCCACAATGCACTGTTCCAAATTATTAGGCACAGTAGAATTTCTAAACATTTGATATAAAAAACTGAAAATGCTCATTTGTGGAATTTACAGCATTAGGAGGTCACATCCACTGAACAAAAAAGCTATTTAACTCCAAAACCTCCTAACAGGCCAAGTTACATGTTAACATAGGAACCGTCTTTGATGTCACCTTCACAATTCTTGCCTCCATTGAACTTGTGAGTTTTTGTAGAGTTTCTGCTTGTATTTCTTCCCTCTCAGAGCTGCTGTTTTGATGTGAACGGCCTCCCACCCTCATAGATCTTGTGCTTGATGATACTCCAAAGGTTCTCTATAGGGTTGAGGTCAGGGGAAGATGGCGGCTGCACCATGAGTTTATCTCCTTTTATGCCCATAGCAGCCAATGACTCAGAGGTTTCTTTGCAGCATGAGATGGGGCATTGTCAGCATGAAGATGATTTTGCTCCTGGTTTCTGCTTTTTATACCATGGAAGAAAGTTGTCAGTCAGAAACTCTATATACATTTTCACACCTTCAAGAGCCTTAAAGGGCCCTACCAGCTGTTTCCCCATGATTCTGGCCCAAAATGTGATTCCTCCACCTCCTTGCTGACGTCGCAGCCTTGTTGGGACATGGTGGCCATCCACCAACCATCCACTACTCCATCCATCTGGACCATCCAGGGTTGCTCGACACTCATCAGTAAACAAGACTGTTTGAAAATTAGTATTCATGTATGTCTGGGCCCACTGCAACCATTTCTGCTTGTGAACACTGTTTAGGGGTGGCCGAATAGTAGGTTTATGCACCACAGCAAGCCTTTGAAGGATCCTACACCTTGAGGTTCGAGAGATTCCAGAAGGTACCAGCCGCTTAAAATATCTGTTTGCTGCTTTGTAATGGTATTTTGGCAGCTGCTCTCTTAATCCAATGAATTTATCTGGCAGAAACCTTCCTCATTATGCCTTTATCTGCATGAACTCTGTCTGTGCTCTGTTTCAGCCACAAATCTCTTCACAGTATGATGATCACTCTTAAGTTTTCGTGAAATCTCTAATGTTTTCATACCTTGTCCAAGGCATTGCACTATTTAACGCTTTTCAGCAGCAGAGAGATCCTTTTTATTTCTCATATTGCTTGAAACCTCACGCCTGCTTAATAATGTGGAACATCATTTTTAAGTAGTTTTCCTTTAATTAGAATCACCTGGAAAACTAATTATCACATGTGTTTAAGATTGATTTTAGTGATCCATTGAGCCCTGAGACACAATACCATCCACGAGTTTATTTAAAAAACAAAACAATTAAATCTTTATGACACTTACAATCATAGAATGTCAGAAATGGATGGGACCTCCTGGGTCATGTGGTCCAACCCCCGGCTCAAAGCAGGATTCACAAAATCATCCCAGACAGATGTCTGTCCAGCCTCTGTTAAATCCAATTTGCATAATATTTTGGAACATGGTGTAAAGCAGCCATATATACAGTATCCTGATATACAGTGCCTGTAGCATCCAGGACTATAGAATTAAATAGCACACAGGTCAACTGCAGTAGAGGTTATTGTCAGCACTCCTGGTGGTCAAGGGCAGTGAAGGGTAATGTCTGCATCCCTGGTGATTTAGGGTAATGAAGGAATAATATCCCTGGTGTTTGAGGACAGGGAAAGCATAATGTCTGTATCCCTGGTGGTCAAGGGCAATGATTTTGCAATGTCTGTATCCCCGGTGGACAAGGTCAATGTAGGCATAATGTCTGTATCCCTGAGGGTGAATGCAGGGGCGCCGCTACCATGTGGCAAGTTGAGCGCTTTGCCTCAGGCAGCACTGCCGTCACTGAAGTGAGGGGGCGGCAGATTCTGCCACTGTAGTAACTGAATTTGCGATGGAGACCCAGATTCAGTTAGTACTCTATTATACAGGGCTCAAGGCCGGCGTCAGCACCTGGGCAAGTGCCGGGGCCATAGCAAGAAGGATCACCCAAAAGAGCCGGATCACTGAAAAGAGCCGGATCTGTGTGTGACTGGCCGGGTTCTGCTCCTCCTGCAACATTAGCTCAGCTGCGACATCACTGACAACACGTGACTGATCACATGCTCGTGACATCATGAAAGGTCCTCTACCTCTCGGATGTAGTCTTCTCCAGTATGGCAAGTATGTGCTCCGGCCACTGCTGCTCTGTGCAGCTCCGCTGCTGAGGTACGGTGGCCGCATTGTTCTGTGCTCCTCCGCGCACACTATCGGGCGGCTGCAGTGACTGGCGGAGAGCTGGGTGTGTCAGGGACCAGGTGCAGTTTGTGCGTTTTCACAGTTCTGTCTGTGCTGCGGATTCCCTGCAGATTTTACAAGTTCACACGTCCAGACCTTGCTGTGGATTCCACACACGTCTGCAGCAATCTATAGTACTATACAGGTAGCGGGAGTATCACCATCCCATTCACACACTGCAGAAAAATGCAGGGTGTGAAACCTGCCGCGGACTTCACCATAGCCTGAGTAGGGTGAACTCATCAGTAACCTGCGGATTCACTCACAAAGCCGCAGCGGATATTTCCTGCAATGTCTGAAAATGGCCCAGAGTTAAAGAATAAATATAAGCTGAGCTATATGTTACCTGGCTGTGCTATATGCTATGTGGCTGTGCTATATGCTACGTGGGCTGTTATATGCTACGTGGCTGTGCTATGTACTACGTGGGCTTTGTTATATGCTACGTGGGCTGTGATATATGCTATGCGGGCTTTGCTATATGCTACGTGGGCTGTTATATGCTACCCGACTGCTATATGCTACAAGGGCTGTGTTATATACTACATGGGCTGTTATATGCCATGTGGCTGTGTTATATACTACGCGGGCTGTGTTATATGCTACGTGGGCTGTGCAGTATACTACGTGGCTGTGCTATATGCTACGTGAGCTGGGTTATATACTACGTGGGCTCTGTTATATGCTACGTGGCTGTGCTATATTTCTGTGCTGTATCTGTGCATCATGAATCGTGGTATGTGTTAAAGGGGGGCCCATGGGGGGGCGCCATTTTGCAGCTCACCTCATGCAGCAGAGAGGTTAGGTTCACCCCTGGGTGAAAGGCGGTGGTATAACTAGAGTCAAATGGGCCCTGATTCAAAAGTTGAACCTGGATCCCCACTTACATGATTGGTCAGATGTATGAGCCCCCCTTGTAGCATTTTAAATCCTATAAAGAAATACGTGTTGCCCTCCGTAGTAATTCGCTCTAGACCATCAGGGATACTAGATATTAGCCATTAATTCACTCTAGACCATCAGGGATACTAGATATTAGCCATTAATTCTCTCTCCTGTACCTAAACACTAGCACTGATTGTGCCAGGCCATCTCCGGCTTTGTCACCCTCCATCCGCTGGGTAATAAGCACTAATGTGGATTATGCCTGATCGGAGCAAGGTTCCCCTCCTTTCCACCACACTGGTCCAGTGCCCCCCGCTCATATTCTGCCTTCGGTGGTCCTTATCTTAGGGACCTTGTAATCTCTATCAAATATAATCTCCAGGATTTACTTTGTAAAACAAAGTCATTTCCCTTTTCCTTTTTGGTAAATATTTTGAAGCTACGGAATTAAAAGAAAACAGTTTTGAAGAAACTTGTTACAATGTAACTACAAAATGAGTGTGAAATCCCCAAATCATCCAACATAGTAATTAAACACTTTCCCAATTTCTCAGAAGTCTGTAGCTTGATCTGTAATAAATTAGTGATGTGATCCCTAAAAATATCCAGCCCCCTCCGCCTGCCCGATATTTCCCCATAGCCACACACTCGTCTATATGTGAACAAAACCCCCATGAAACCTGCACTTATCACACGTACGCTCCATTGTGTGAGATCAGACGCTTTATAGACCAGCGCAAGAATGTTCTGGAAATAAAAGGTAAAAATATCAATGTGAAAGGTTCTCAAATTATTGTAAAATGTTTAATAGCAGAAATAGGTTTTTGTTAAATTTTATAAGAACTGAGCGCTGCTAAAATGTAATGATAGATAACAGATAATAGATAGATGATAGATAATAGCGCTGTGGAATATGTTGGCGCTATATAAATAAAGATTATTATTAGATTATTATAATAGATAATAGATAGATAATATATAGATAATAGACAAATAATAGATAGATAATAGATAAATAATAGATAGATAATAGACAAATAATAGATAGATAATAGATAGATAATAGACAAATAATAGACAGATGATAGATAGATAGATAATAGATAGATAATATATACATAGATAATAGATAGATAGATAGATAGATAGATAGATAGATAATAGGTAAATGATAGATAATAGATAGATAATAGATAATAATATAATAATAATAATTTTTATTTATATAGCGCCAACATATTCCGCAGCGCTTTACAAATTATAGAGGGGACTTGTACATACAATAGACATTACAGCATAACAGAAATACAGTTCAAAACAGATATCAAGAGGAGTGAGGGCCCTGCTCGTAAGCTTACAAACTATGAGGAAAAGGGGAGACACGAGAGGTGGATGGTAACAATTGCTATAGTTATTCGGACCAGCCATAGTGTAAGGCTTGGGTGTTCATGTAAAGCTGCATGAACCAGTTAATTAATTTTTTTTTTTTTTTTTTAATATAGGCCACACAGGGATCGTTAGGTTAATGCATTGAGGCGGTAGGCCAGTCTGAACAAATGAGTTTTTAGGGCACGCTTAAAACTGTGGGGATTGGGGATTAATCGTATTATCCTAGGTAGTGCATTCCAAAGAATCGGCGCAGCACGTGTAAAGTCTTGGAGACGGGAGTGGGAGGTTCTGATTATTGAGGATGCTAACCTGAGGTCATCAGCGGAGCGGAGGGCACGGGTAGGGTGGTAGACTGAGACCAGAGAGGAGATGTAGGGTGGTGCTGAGCCATGGAGTGCTTTGTGGATGAGGGTAGTAGTTTTGTACTGGATTCTTGAGTGGATGGGTAACCAGTGTAATGACTGGCACAAGGTAGAGGCATCGGTGTAACGGTTGGTGAGGAATATGATCCTGGCAGCAGCATTCAGGACAGATTGGAGCGGGGAGAGTTTGGTAAGAGGGAGGCCGATTAGTAGAGAGTTACAATAGTCCAGACGAGAATGAATAAGTGAAACAGTAAGAGTTTTTGCAGAGTCGAAAGTAAGAAAAGGGCGAATTCTAGAAATGTTTTTGAGATGCAGGTAAGAAGAGCGAGCCAGTGATCGGATGTGGGGGGTGAATGAAAGGTCAGAATCAAGGATGACCCCAAGGCAGCGGGCATGTTGCTTTGGAGTAATGGTGGAACCGCAAACGGAGATGGCAATGTCAGGCAAAGGTAGGTTAGTAGAGG
The DNA here is from genome assembly GCF_032444005.1 of Ranitomeya imitator. Lineage (NCBI taxonomy): Eukaryota > Metazoa > Chordata > Amphibia > Anura > Dendrobatidae > Ranitomeya > Ranitomeya imitator. Next base: position 1,229,876,060 of record NC_091282.1, read on the forward strand.
GAGAAAACACGAGGAGTTCAGTTTTTGACAGGTTTAGTTTCAGATAGAGGGAGGACATGATGCTAGAGACAGCGGTAAGACAATCACTGGTGTTTTCTAATAAGGCAGGCGTGAGATCAGGAGAAGAAGTGTATAGTTGGGTGTCGTCAGCATAGAGATGGTACTGGAAGCCAAATCTACTGATTGTTTGTCCAATAGGGGCAGTATACAAAGAGAAGAGGAGGGGGCCTAGGACTGATCCTTGAGGAACCCCAACAGTAAGGGGAAGGTGAGAGGAGGAGGAACCAGCGAAACATACAGTGAAAGATCGGTCAGAGAGATAGGAGGAGAACCAGGAGAGAACGGTGTCCTTGAGGCCGATGGAGCGGAGCATAGTGAGGAGGAGCTGATGATCCACAGTATCAAATGCTGCAGAGAGATCCAAGAGAATTAGCATGGAGTAGTGACCATTAGATTTAGCTGTTAGTAGGTCATTAGAGATTTTAGTGAGGGCAGTTTCAGTAGAGTGTAAAGAGCGGAAACCAGATTGAAGAGGGTCGAGAAGAGAGTTATCTGAGAGATAGCGGGTAAGACGGGAGTGGACCAGGCGTTCGAGGAGTTTAGAGATGAAGGGAAGATTAGAGACAGGTCTATAATTAGCGGCACAGTTTTGGTCGAGGGATGGTTTTTTAAGTAATGGATGTATGATGGCATGCTTAAATGAGGAGGGAAAAATACCGGAAGTGAGGGAAAGGTTGAATATTTTTGTTAGGTGAGAGGTGACAGCCGGGGAAAGGGACTGGAGGAAATGTGACGGAATGGGGTCACTGGTGCAAGTGGTCGGGCGAGAAGATGCAAGGAGCCTGCTTACTTCTTCTTCTGTAACTGGTTCAAAGTCAGAGAGTGAACTAGATGCAGTGGGGGAGGGAGGACAGTGCATGGTATGAAGAGATTGGGAGATGATTTCCTGTCGAATATGGTCAATTTTTTCTTTGAAGTAATTGGCCAGATTGTCAGCACGGAGATCCGTGGTTGGGGCCTGCGCTCTTGGGTTGAGTAGGGACTGGAACGTGTCAAAGAGACGTTTAGGGTTATTGGACAGGGAGGTGATGAGGGTGTTGAAGTAGGTTTGTTTGGAGAGGTGAAGGGCAGAATTGTATGTCTTTAGCATGAACTTATAATGGATGAAATCTTCGGGTAGATTAGATTTTCTCCACAGACGTTCTGCGCACCTGGAGCACCGCTGCAGGAAACGTGTTTGCAGCGTGTGCCACGGTTGTTGCCGTCTGTGCCGAGTTGTTTTATGTATAGGAGGAGCAGCTTCATCCAGAGCACTTTGCAGGGTTTCATTGTAATGCTTCAGAGCAGAATCAGGACATGAGATGGAGGAGATTGGGGCCAATGAGGACTGCAAGTTCTTCATAAGTTCCTGGGTGTTAATGGCCTGTATGTTTCTATAAGTGTGGAAAGTGGGGGTGACCTGAGCGGGATGGCAGTTCTTGATAGAGAATGAAAGAAGGTGGTGGTCAGAGAGTGGGAGAGGGGAGTTTGTGAATAGATAATAGACAATAGATAGATAGATAGATGATAGATAATAGATAACTGTAGACTGTACTCACACAAGGGCAGGGTCCTCTTCCCTCTGTATCAGTCTGTCATTGTTAGTTTGCTTACTGTAAGTGATATCTGTAATTTGTAGGTAACCCCTTCTCATGTACAGCACCATGGATTTAATGGTGCTATATAAATAAATAATAATATATAGATAGATGATAGATAGATAGTTAACAGATAATAGATAGATAATAGATAGATGATAGGTATATAATATAGATTATAGAAAATAGATAATCGATATTTGATAGATTATAGATAGATTATAGATAATAGATAGGTAATAGATGATAGATAATAGATAAATAATAGATAGATAATATATATGTAGATAATACATAAATAATAGATGGATAGATAATAGATAGATAGATAGATAGATAATAGATAGATAGATAATCAATAGATAATAGATAGATTATAAATCACACTGGTTTACAAAAAAAACTTTTCCGGCATGGACTTTAGGAACAGTTTTAGACTAATTTGAGGACGCTGAATTAAAATCTGATCTTATAATTTCTCTATCCCATCACGTTTTTGCGCTGTAGGTATATAGCCCATTTTCATGAATTCCATGATAAATATAAGTAGTGTATGAAAAGTGCCGGTGTATCCGGTTCACTAAGGTAAATTTAGTTTTCATTTAGTCTCCCAATAAATGTGAGAATATCTTTGTTTTCTTTGAACATGCATAATTCCCATTTGTTATGATAACGCCCTTGTTTTCTGTGCTACTGGGACAGTAGAGCTACAGCAGAGCATTGGGTGAACACTGAATGGCCTCAGCGACAGAGTTTGGCATCTGGCGATAAGAATGTCATCCATGATCCTAGTGGACAGGAAGGACATTGTCTTTCCTCCCTTACACATAAAGCTTGGATTGATGAAGCAGTTCCTCAAAGCTCTCAATCACAGTGGAGAATGCTTTAACTATATATGGTCAACTTTTCCTGGTCTTAAGGCCCCTTCACATTTAGCGACGCTGCAGCGATACCGACAACGATCCGGATCGCTGCAGCGTCGCTGTTTGCTCGCTGGAGAGCTGTCACACAGACCGCTCTCCAGCGACCAACGATGCCGGTAACCAGGGTAAACATCGGGTAACTAAGCGCAGGGCCGCGCTTAGTAACCCGATGTTTACCCTGGTTACCATGCTAAAAGTAAAAAAAAACAAACACTACATACTTACCTACCGCTGTCTGTCCTCCAGCGCTGCGCTCTGCTTCTCTGCTCTCCTCCTGTACTGTCTGGGAGCCGGAAAGCAGAGCGGTGACGTCACCGCTCTGCTTTCCGGCTCACAGCCAGTACAGGAGGAGAGCAGAGCGCAGCGCTGGAGGACAGACAGCGGTAGGTAAGTATGTAGTGTTTGTTTTTTTTTACTTTTAGCATGGTAACCAGGGTAAACATCGGGTTACTAAGCGCGGCCCTGCGCTTAGTTACCCGATGTTTACCCTGGTTACCAGTGAAGACATCGCTGGATCGGTGTCACACACGCCGATCCAGCGATGTCTCCAGGGAGATCCAGCGACGAAATAAAGTTCTGGACTTTATTCAGCGACCAACGATCTCCCAGCAGGGGCCTGATCGTTGGTCGCTGTCACACAGAACGATTTCATTAACGATATCGTTGCTACGTCACAAATAGCAACGATATCGTTAACAATATCGTTATGTGTGAAGGTACCTTAAGTGAAGAGAAGAAAAAGGCTGGAACATTTGATGGACCTCAAATAAGAACACTTATGAGAGACCCAAATGTTATCACATCAATGAATGAGACAGAAGAAAGAGCTTGGAATGGATTGTGTAATGTGGTGCAGAATGTTCTAGGGAATAAGAAAGCAGAAAACTATGAAGAGACTGTGGAAGAGAAGATCTACTAATGAGTCTGCGAAATCTGGGATGTAGAATGAAGATCAAGATTCACTATTTACAGAGAACCTTTGGGATGTGAGCGAGGAACAAGGGGAGCGTTTTCATCAGGACATTAAACCAATGGAAGAACGGTATCAAGGCCAGTGGGACTCACATATGATGGCGACTATCGCTGGAGCTTGATGAGAGACAACCCAGAAGCCGAACATCACAGATCAGCCAAGAAAAGAACGTTCACATAACGGCCATTTGTCATTCATCTGTGTGCCATATACATGTGTTTTTAGATTTTGTAGTTTAATTCTGTAAGTATATTTGATTTGCTGTACATAGACTTTGTAATCTTTGTTATTCCTTGATTAAAAATATACAAAATGTAGTACCGAAAATCATGTGTTTTTATCATAAAACATTAGGAGTAATTTTCATCAAAAATTCAAAATATCTTGAAATCCTGATGTGATAGCCAAAAACGGAGTTCATATTCGTAATCAGCAGCCAAAATTGACTTAAAATATGTTTTAAAACCTTTTGCCAGAAAAATTGCGTTGACCAGAGTAATAGATGATAGATAGATAATGATAGATAATAGATAGATAGATAGATAGATAGATAGATAGATAGATAGATAGATAGATAGATAGATAATGATAGATAGATAATCAATAGATAATAGATAGATAGATAATAGATAATACATAGATAATCAATATATAACATATAGATAATAGATAGATGATAGATAGATAATAGAGATATAATAGATAATAGATAGATGATAGATAGATGATAGATAATAGATAGATAATAGATAATAGATAGATAGATAGATAATAGATAGATAATAGATAATAGATAATAGATAGATAAATAGATAGATAGATGATAGATAGATAATAGATAGATGATAGATAGATAATAGATAGATGATAGATAGATAATAGATAGATAGATAATAGATAGATAGATAATAGATAGATAATAGATAGATAGATAGATAATAGATAGATAAATAGATAGATAGATAGATGATAGATAGATAATAGATAGATAATAGATAGATAATAGATAGATAGATAAATAAATAGATAGATAGATAGATAATAGATAAATAGATAGATAGATGATAGATAGATAACAGATAGATAGATAATAGATAGATAGATAGATAGATAGATAATAGATAGATAGATAATAGATAGATGATAGATAATAGATAGATAGATAATAGATAGATGATAGATAGATAGATAGATAATAGATAAATAGATGATAGATAGATAGATAGATAGATAGATAGATAGATAATAGATAGATAGATAGATAGATAGATGATAGATAGATAACAGATAGATAGATAATATAGATAGATAATAGATAGATAATAGATAGATAATAGATAGATAATAGATAGATAATAGATAGATAGACAATAGATAGATAGATAGATAATAGATAGATAGATAGATAGATAGATAGATAATAGATAGATAGATAGATAAATAATAGATAGATAATAGATAGATAGATAAATAATAGATAGATAGATAATAGATAGATAGATAGATAATAGATAGATAGATAGATAAATAATAGATAGATAATAGATAGATAGATAAATAATAGATAGATAGATAAATAGATAAAGAGAAATGAATTGAGACTAAAGCTGATAAGAATGGAGAAGAGCCTTAGATGACACGAAGGAATAGCAGCGACTCAGCCACAAGGTGGAGACCCCTAATATTACAGAGCGGGGGGCAAGTGCTAAGGGGCAAAGGGCAGAAAAGTCACCAGACCTCTTCTGGCATCAGTAGGAACACGGAGCACAATGCCGAGCGTTGGATGGAGCGGTGTAAAGCCGCCCTCACTGGACTCTGGAGGAGACGAGTTCTGTGCAGTGATGGATCACACTTCTCTATCTGCGTTTGATGGAGGGGTCTGAGTTTGGCGAATGACAGAAGGCTGTTACCTCATGACTGCCTTACAATTTTTGTGTGTAAGTAAAGGCTTCCCTCTGCCCACTCTTCCATAAAGACCACCTATATGGATGGAGTGTACAGCTTATTGTGGTCGTATGGACAGATACTCCAGTCTCTGCTTGGGAACTCTGCAACTCCTTCAGGGTTAACTTTGGTCTCTGTGCTGCCTCTATGATTAATGCCCTGCTTGCCCGGGCTGAGAGTTTTGGTGGGTGTTCTTTCTTGGCAGGTTTGTTGTAGTGCCATGTTCTTTCCATTTGATAATAATGGATTTGATGGTGCTCCGGGGAATCATCAGATTTGATTTTTTTTTATAACCCAACCCTGACATGGTGTTGATTGGAGATCTCTTTGGTGTTTATGGTGTTGTTTGAAGATCTCCTTGGTCTTCATGGTGTTGTTTGGAGATCTCCTTGGTCTTCATAGTGTTGTTTGGAGATCTCCTTGGTCTTCATAGTGTTGTTTGGAGATCTCCTTGGTCTTCATAGTGTTGTTTGGAGATCTCCTTGGTCTTCATGGTGTTGTTTGGAGATCTCCTTGGTCTTCATGGTGTTGTTTGGAGATCTCCTTGGTCTTCATAGTGTTGATTGGAGATCTCCTTGGTCTTCATGGTGTTGTTTGGAGATCTCCTTGGTCTTCATGGTGTTGTTTGTATATCTCCTTGGTCTTCATGGGGTTGTTTGGATATTTCCTTGGTCTTCATGGTGTTGTTTGGAGATCTCCTTGGTCTTCACGGTGCTGTTTGGAGGTCTCATAGGTCTTCATGATGTTGTTTGGAGATCTTCTTGGTCTTCATGGTATTGTTTGGAGATCTTATTGGTCTTCATGGTGGTGTTTGGATGTCTCCTTGGTCTTCATGTGGTTGTTTAGATATATCCTTGGTCTTCATGGTGTTGTTTGGAGATCTCCTTGGTCTTCATGGTGTTGTTTAGAGATCTCCTTGGTTTTCATGGTGTTGTTTGGATATCTCCTTGGTCTTCATGGTGTTGTTTGACAATCTCCTTGGTGTCCAAGGTATTGTTTGGATAGTGGTGCTTCTTGTGTTGTAGCCTCTGTTTTCTTTCATATAAGGTAAAGTTTATATACTGACAGACATGGGACACTCAGATTGCACACAGGGGAGCATCCTGTCAATAAGCATGGGACTTATGAAGGGAATTGCTTGCACCAGAAATTTTTAGGGGCTTCATGGCAAAAGGCATGAATATATATGCACATGCCAATTTTTCATTATTTGATCCCATGAATTGAAGTTATGCTTATATTTCTCTCACTTTACCAACGCACACTATTTAGATTTGATCCATCACACAAAACTTGGATTACAAAAATATTTACACACAGGTTATAATGTAACAAAATAGGTAAGAAGCCAAGGGGGTGAATACTATCACAAGCCACTGTATGATTCCCCATATAATCCAGACAGACTTGGATATTTTCTCCATGTTTCTGTAATAACCCCAGTATCTTTCTGCAGATTTACGGCTCCCCACATGACGACGGTTTCCATCCTTCTCATTGTTTTGCAGACAGGTCTCACGACTACCGTTGCCCATTTTCCATCCATCCCACCGACCACAGAGGAATGTCGCCTCATCAGCCGCATTGTTGTTCGTCGGCTTTGAAATCAGATTGGAACATTTGGAGTAACGATGAGTAGAAATCCTCAGACCCTCATGTGGGGAAGCAACAAGTTGTAATAATTATCCACATTCATTTTCCGGTTCATTCTTGTGCCGTCCGTTTTGGCCAAGATTTTGCATTTTCTGCTCGATTTAAAAATTCTATAAATATTTTAGGATTATTTTTTTTTTTTCTGTTTTCTTTAGTCTATTTCGCAACTCAATCGATCCAAGATGTGGAAAGAAGTCCTCAAGCTTCCGCACGTCCCACCCAATAAACGTCTTCATTCGAGTCTTCGTGAGGTTCAAAGGCCTCCAAAAAGTTTCAGAAATTAAATTGCTCAGTTTGGAAAGTTTTGTTTTTTTTTTCTTTCCTTAAGACAAAAATGTCTAAACTGGAAAAAAAAAGAAAAGATATTTCTTCTAAATCCATGATAATACCTTAAAGGGAAATCACCGGAGAGGCTGAGAATCCACCAAGAAAATCTTGTTCGATCAGACCTGCTTCTACGACTCCTTCTCCGATCTTGGAACGCAGCCCATATGTCGTTCATATCCTTTTATGAAATTTCCCATCTTGTACGCAGCTGGGCTGTAAAATAATGTCATCTACCTACAAGTGAAGTTGTATTTCTTTCGGGGGGAACGGAGACAGAAATTCCAGCTGGTTGGTGAATATTATTGACCTGCAGGCAGCTGTTGAACATACCGCGATAAACTCTGCCCTCTGCCATTGTAACGGGGATTAGTCATTGACCCAAACATATCCGGCTCCTTTCTTCTCCCTGCAGAATTGTAACAAATGGCAATTTTCTCTAATCCCCCATCTGATCCTGATTTTCCTTTATTGGGTCAGCAAGGAATATGGAAGATGTCTGACGACGAGATATCACCGGCGGTAGATTTCTACTACAGGCAACGAAAAAAAAAGAACGAATATGAAAAATTAGGCAGAATAATAAACATCACACAATAAATAATATAAATTTAAGAAATGATCACGTAACACTGGAAATTCAGGAGTTAAAAACAAAAACTAGATAATTGGGTCACATCGAAAACACCGATAACTTACAAAAAAAAAAAGTGAAAAGATTAAACAAATGTAATTGGGGTCACATCGAGAACACCGATAAATTACAAAAAAAAAAAATGAAAAGATTAAACAAATGTAATTGTTTTGTGACTTGTTTTTTTTTTAAAACAATTCCGTTCTTTTCATTTCTTTTTATTTCCGCCTCGCTGCCCCGTCCTTCTGTGAGATTTTAACGTGCGCATATTTTTTGCTTTGCCTTTTTTTTTTTAAATAATAATAATAGTAAAAAAAAAAAGAAAAATCAAAGACAATATATGTGGTTTTTTGTAATAAAATAAAATAGCATACAATAAAACACAGATTTTGAATTTTTACAAGAAAACCATTTTTATGTCTGGAATCCTGGAAAGAAAATCTAATATATATATAAAAAAATAAAGCAAAATGAATAAAAAAAATAACAACAAAATATAAAAACATACAGAGAAAAAGTATATTTTAATTGGTGGGTTAGAAAGAATTTGGAAAAACTATTTTCTACGAGAATATTATGCTCCATTATTTAGTTTTTTTTATATGTAATATTGATTCTCTTTATTTAATTTAACATAAATATATAAATAATTATTTATATTTTATTGCATTTTCAAAATAATTATTTTTTTATGCCATTAATATATCAATGAAGCTTTATTTTTGTTCCCTCACAGATCTTTCCATTTCTTACAGCGTCTTCTAGTTTTACACAATTCAGTAAAATGTATACATATATTTTTTTATTTTCACACTTAATTTTTTTAACCTATTTTTTATTCTTGTCACACTGTCAATGATTATGCCACATAATTAAAAATATCGGTAAAATTAATGTGTTAAAATTATTTTCAAATAAGAAAAATGTCTCATTGACTTAATTTTTACTAATTGTTATTTTGATTACTAATGTTGATTTTCCTATTGTACATGTAATAATAAATATTTAAGTTTTTAAAACATGTTTAATTCTCCAAGTAAAAGCAGAATAATAATAATAATAATAATAATAATAAGAATAATAGCAATTTTTCCCCTATTTTTTTTCTCAAATTTATTCTCATATTATAATCCAAACCGTGCAATTTGAAGAATTCCTGTATGGACCCCAATAAATCGGCCATTATCCCCCTTCCCCTCACACTCATCAGATCAGACCTTGCTGTGAGAAAACTGGCTGCAGCCGCCCTCACACCAATAGTTGCAGTAATTAATTGAGAATCCTTACAAGATCTCCTTAAGATAAACTTGCAGAAAATCCTACAAATTGGTAAATGCGGGGTGAAGATATCGCTGATCTCTGGATTCATTCCTGCAGTGTCTCTTCCATTTATTTTATGCACAATGAATGACTTTTTATTGTGAAGCAAAAGAAAAAACACCATAAAATAGTGAGTATTTACCTTGGCAGTGACATATTTACCCCAGCAGTGACATATTTACCCCAGCAGTGACATATTTATCCCGGCAGTGACATATTTATCCCGGCAGTGACATATTTATCCCGGCAGTGACATATTTATCCCGGCAGTGACATATTTCCCTGGGCAGTGACATATTTACCCCGGCAGTGACATATTTATCCCGGCAGTGACATATTTATCCCGGCAGTGACATATTTACCCTGGCAGTGACATATTTACCCTGGCAGTGACATATTTACCCTGGCAGTGACATATTTCCCTCGGCAGTGACATATTTACCCTGGCAGTGACATATTTACCCTGGCAGTGACATATTTATCCCGGCAGTGACATATTTATCCCGGCAGTGACATATTTCCCTGGGCAGTGACATATTTACCCCGGCAGTGACATATTTATCCCGGCAGTGACATATTTATCCCGGCAGTTACATATTTCCCTGGGCAGTGACATATTTACCCCGGCAGTGACATATTTATCCCGGCAGTGACATATTTATCCCGGCAGTGACATATTTACCCTGGCAGTGACATATTTACCCTGGCAGTGACATATTTACCCTGGCAGTGACATATTTCCCTCGGCAGTGACATATTTACCCTGGCAGTGACATATTTACCCTGGCAGTGACATATTTATCCCGGCAGTGACATATTTATCCCGGCAGTTACATATTTCCCTGGGCAGTGACATATTTACCCCGGCAGTGACATATTTATCCCGGCAGTGACATATTTATCCCGGCAGTGACATATTTACCCCGGCAGTGACATATTTACCCCGGCAGTGACATATTTATCCCGGCAGTGACATATTTACCCCGGCAGTGACATATTTACCCCGGCAGTGACATATTTACCCTGGCAGTGACATATTTATCCCGGCAGTGACATATTTACCCCAGCAGTGACATATTTATCCCGGCAGTGACATATTTATCCCGGCAGTGACATATTTACCCCGGCAGTGATATATTTCCCCAAGCAGTGACATATTTACCCTGGCAGTGACATATTTCCCTCGGCAGTGACATATTTACCCTGGCAGTGACATATTTACCCTGGCAGTGACATATTTATCCCGGCAGTGACATATTTATCCCGGCAGTTACATATTTCCCTGGGCAGTGACATATTTACCCCGGCAGTGACATATTTATCCCGGCAGTGACATATTTATCCCGGCAGTGACATATTTACCCCGGCAGTGACATATTTACCCCGGCAGTGACATATTTATCCCGGCAGTGACATATTTACCCCGGCAGTGACATATTTACCCCGGCAGTGACATATTTACCCTGGCAGTGACATATTTATCCCGGCAGTGACATATTTACCCCAGCAGTGACATATTTATCCCGGCAGTGACATATTTATCCCGGCAGTGACACATTTACCCCGGCAGTGATATATTTCCCCAAGCAGTGACATATTTATCCCGGCAGTGACATATTTACCCCAGCAGTGACATATTTATCCCGGCAGTTACATATTTCCCCCGGCAGTGACATATTTCCCCTGGCAGTGACATATTTATCCCGGCAGTGACATATTTATCCCGGCAGTTACATATTTCCCTGGGCAGTGACATATTTACCCTGTCAGTGACATATTTATCCCGGCAGTGACATATTTATCCCGGCAGTGACATATTTATCCCGGCAGTTACATATTTCCCTGGGCAGTGACATATTTACCCCGGCAGTGACATATTTATCCCGGCAGTGACATATTTATCCCGGCAGTTACATATTTCCCTGGGCAGTGACATATTTACCCTGGCAGTGACATATTTACCCTGGCAGTGACATATTTACCCTGGCAGTGACATATTTATCCCGGCAGTGACATATTTATCCCGGCAGTGACATATTTATCCCGGCAGTTACATATTTCCCTGGGCAGTGACATATTTACCCCGGCAGTGACATATTTATCCCGGCAGTGACATATTTATCCCGGCAGTGACATATTTACCCTGGCAGTGACATATTTACCCTGGCAGTGACATATTTACCCTGGCAGTGACATATTTCCCTCGGCAGTGACATATTTACCCTGGCAGTGACATATTTACCCTGGTAGTGACATATTTATCCCGGCAGTGACATATTTATCCCGGCAGTTACATATTTCCCTGGGCAGTGACATATTTACCCCGGCAGTGACATATTTATCCCGGCAGTGACATATTTATCCCGGCAGTGACATATTTACCCCGGCAGTGACATATTTACCCCGGCAGTGACATATTTATCCCGGCAGTGACATATTTACCCCGGCAGTGACATATTTACCCGGGCAGTGACATATTTACCCTGGCAGTGACATATTTATCCCGGCAGTGACATATTTACCCCAGCAGTGACATATTTATCCCGGCAGTGACATATTTATCCCGGCAGTGACATATTTACCCCGGCAGTGATATATTTCCCCAAGCAGTGACATATTTATCCCGGCAGTGACATATTTATCCCGACAGTGACATATTTACCCCGGCAGTGATATATTTCCCCAAGCAGTGACATATTTATCCCGGCAGTGACATATTTATCCCAGCAGTGACATATTTACCCCAGCAGTGACATATTTATCCCAGCAGTGACATATTTATCCCGGCAGTGACATATTTACCCCAGCAGTGACATATTTATCCCGGCAGTGACATATTTATCCCGGCAGTTACATATTTCCCCCGGCAGTGACATATCTCCCCTGGCAGTGACATATTTATCCCGGCAGTGACATATTTATCCCGGCAGTTACATATTTCCCTGGGCAGTGACATATTTACCCTGTCAGTGACATATTTATCCCGGCAGTGACATATTTATCCCGGCAGTGACATATTTATCCCGGCAGTTACATATTTCCCTGGGCAGTGACATATTTACCCCGGCAGTGACATATTTTTCCCGGCAGTGACATATTTATCCCGGCAGTGACATATTTACCCCGGCAGTGATATATTTCCCCCAGCAGTGACATATTTACCCCAGCAGTGACATATTTATCCCGGCAGTTACATATTTCCCCCGGCAGTGACATATTTCCCCTGGCAGTGACATATTTACCCCAGCAGTGACATATTTATCCCGGCAGTGACATATTTACCCCAGCAGTGACATATTTATCCCGGCAGTGACATATTTACCCCGGCAGTGACATATTTATCCCAGCAGTGACATATTTATCCCGGCAGTGACATATTTACTCCGGCAGTGACACATTTACCCCGGCAGTGACATATTTACCCCGGCAGTGACATATTTACCCCGGCAGTGACATATTTCCCCCAGCAGTGACATATTTATCCCGTCAGTGACAAATTTCCCCCGGCAGTGACATATTTCCCCCGGCAGTGACATATTTACCCCAGCAGCGACATATTTACTCCGGCAGTGACATATTTATCCCAGCAGTGACATATTTACCCCGGCAGTGACATATTTACCCCGGCAGTGATATATTTACCCCAGCAGTGACATATTTTCCCCGGCAGTGACAAATTTCCCCCGGCAGTGACATATTTATCCCGGCAGTGACATATTTCCCCCGGCAGTGATTTATTTTCCCCGGCAGTGACATATTTCCCCGGCAGTGACATATTTCCCCCAGCAGTGACATATTTACCCCAGCAGTGAGATATTTATCCCGGCAGTGACATATTTATCCCGGCAGTGACATATTTACTCCGGCAGTGACATATTTATCCCAGCAGTGACATATTTACCCTGGCAGTGACATATTTACCCCAGCAGTGACATATTTATCCCGGCAGTGACATATTTACACCGGCAGTGACATATTTACCCCGGCAGTGACATATTTCCCCCGGCAGTGATTTATTTTCCCCGGCAGTGACATATTTCCCCGGCAGTGACATATTTCCCCCAGCAGTGACATATTTACCCTGGCAGTGACATATTTACTCCGGCAGTGACATATTTACCCCAGCAGTGACATATTTATCCCGGCAGTGACATATTTTCCCCGGCAGTGACAAATTTCCCCCGGCAGTGACATATTTCCCCCGGCAGTGATTTATTTTCCCCGGCAGTGACATATTTCCCCGGCAGTGACATATTTCCCCCAGCAGTGACATATTTACCCTGGCAGTGACATATTTACTCCGGCAGTGACATATTTACCCCAGCAGTGACATATTTATCCCGGCAGTGACATATTTACACCGGCAGTGACATATTTACCCCAGCAGTGACATATTTTCCCCGACAGTGACAAATTTCCCCCGGCAGTGACATATTTATCCCGGCAGTGACATATTTCCCCCGGCAGTGATTTATTTTCCCCGGCAGTGACATATTTCCCCGGCAGTGACATATTTCCCCCAGCAGTGACATATTTACCCTGGCAGTGACATATTTACCCCGGCAGTGACATATTTACCCCAGCAGTGACATATTTATCCCGGCAGTGACATATTTACACCGGCAGTGACATATTTACCCCAGCAGTGACATATTTTCCCCGGCAGTGACAAATTTCCCCCGGCAGTGACATATTTATCCCGGCAGTGACATATTTCCCCCGGCAGTGATTTATTTTCCCCGGCAGTGACATATTTCCCCGGCAGTGACATATTTCCCCCAGCAGTGACATATTTACCCTGGCAGTGACATATTTACTCCGGCAGTGACATATTTATCCCAGCAGTGACATATTTACCCCAGCAGTGACATATTTACCCCGGCAGTGACATATTTACCTCGGCAGTTACATATTTACCCCGGCAGTGACATATTTACCCCGGCAGTGACATATTTAACCCGGCAGTGACATATTTACTCCGACAGTGACATATTTATCCCAGCAGTGACATATTTACCCCGGCAGTGACATATTTACCTCGGCAGTGACATATTTCCCCCAGCAGTGAGATATTTACTCCGGCAGTGACATATTTATCTCAGCAGTGACATATTTACCCCGGCAGTGACATATTTATCCCGGCAGTGACATATTTACCTCGGCAGTGACATATTTACCCCGGCAGTGACATATTTACCCCAGCAGTGACATATTTAACCCGGCAGTGACATATTTACTCCGACAGTGACATATTTCCCCCGGCAGTGATATATTTATCCCGGCAGTGACATATTTCCCCCGGCAGTGACATATTTCCCCCGGCAGTGACATATTTACTCCGACAGTGACATATTTCCCCCGGCAGTGATATATTTATCCCGGCAGTGACATATTTCCCCCGGCAGTGACATATTTCCCCCGGCAGTGATTTATTTTCCCCGGCAGTGATATATTTCCCCGGCAGTGACATATTTCCCCCAGCAGTGACATATTTACCCTGGCAGTGACATATTTACTCCGGCAGTGACATATTTATCCCAGCAGTGACATATTTACCCCAGCAGTGACATATTTACCCCGGCAGTGACATATTTACCTCGGCAGTGACATATTTACCCCGGCAGTGACATATTTACCCCGGCAGTGACATATTTATCCCAGCAGTGACATATTTACCCCGGCAGTGACATATTTACCTCGGCAGTGACATATTTCCCCCAGCAGTGAGATATTTACTCCGGCAGTGACATATTTATCTCAGCAGTGACATATTTACCCCGGCAGTGACATATTTATCCCGGCAGTGACATATTTACCTCGGCAGTGACATATTTACCCCGGCAGTGACATATTTACCCCAGCAGTGACATATTTAACCCGGCAGTGACATATTTACTCCGACAGTGACATATTTCCCCCGGCAGTGACATATTTACCTCGGCAGTGACATATTTCCCCCAGCAGTGAGATATTTACTCCGGCAGTGACATATTTATCTCAGCAGTGACATATTTACCCCGGCAGTGACATATTTATCCCGGCAGTGACATATTTACCTCGGCAGTGACATATTTACCCCGGCAGTGACATATTTACCCCAGCAGTGACATATTTAACCCGGCAGTGACATATTTACTCCGACAGTGACATATTTCCCCCGGCAGTGATATATTTTTCCCGGCAGTGACATATTTCCCCCGGCAGTGACATATTTCCCCCGGCAGTGATATATTTATCCCGGCAGTGACATTTTTATCCCGGTAGTGACATATTTACCCCGGCAGTGACATATTTACCCCAGCAGTGACATATTTACCCCGGCAGTGACATATTTACCCCAGCAGTGAGATATTTATCCCGGCAGTGACATATTTACCCCAGCAGTGACATATTTATCCCGGTAGTGACATATTTACCCCAGCAGTGAGATATTTATCCCGGCAGTGACATATTTACTCCGGCAGTGACATATTTATCTCAGCAGTGACATATTTACCCCGGCAGTGACATATTTACCCCAGCAGTGACATATTTATCCCGGCAGTGACATATTTACACCGGCAGTGACATATTTATCCCAGCAGTGACATATTTATCCCGGCAGTGACATATTTACCCCAGCAGTGACATATTTATCCCGGCAGTGACATATTTACCCCAGCAGTGAGATATTTATCCCGGCAGTGACATATTTACCCCGGCAGTGACATATTTATCCCAGCAGTGACATATTTATCCCGGCAGTGACATATTTACTCCGGCAGTGACACATTTACCCCGGCAGTGACATATTTACCCCGGCAGTGACATATTTACCCCGGCAGTGACATATTTCCCCCAGCAGTGACATATTTATCCCGTCAGTGACAAATTTCCCCCGGCAGTGACATATTTCCCCCGGCAGTGACATATTTACCCCAGCAGCGACATATTTACTCCGGCAGTGACATATTTATCCCAGCAGTGACATATTTACCCCGGCAGTGACATATTTACCCCGGCAGTGATATATTTACCCCAGCAGTGACATATTTTCCCCGGCAGTGACAAATTTCCCCCGGCAGTGACATATTTATCCCGGCAGTGACATATTTCCCCCGGCAGTGATTTATTTTCCCCGGCAGTGACATATTTCCCCGGCAGTGACATATTTCCCCCAGCAGTGACATATTTACCCCAGCAGTGAGATATTTATCCCGGCAGTGACATATTTATCCCGGCAGTGACATATTTACTCCGGCAGTGACATATTTATCCCAGCAGTGACATATTTACCCTGGCAGTGACATATTTACCCCAGCAGTGACATATTTATCCCGGCAGTGACATATTTACACCGGCAGTGACATATTTACCCCGGCAGTGACATATTTCCCCCGGCAGTGATTTATTTTCCCCGGCAGTGACATATTTCCCCGGCAGTGACATATTTCCCCCAGCAGTGACATATTTACCCTGGCAGTGACATATTTACTCCGGCAGTGACATATTTACCCCAGCAGTGACATATTTATCCCGGCAGTGACATATTTTCCCCGGCAGTGACAAATTTCCCCCGGCAGTGACATATTTCCCCCGGCAGTGATTTATTTTCCCCGGCAGTGACATATTTCCCCGGCAGTGACATATTTCCCCCAGCAGTGACATATTTACCCTGGCAGTGACATATTTACTCCGGCAGTGACATATTTACCCCAGCAGTGACATATTTATCCCGGCAGTGACATATTTACACCGGCAGTGACATATTTACCCCAGCAGTGACATATTTTCCCCGACAGTGACAAATTTCCCCCGGCAGTGACATATTTATCCCGGCAGTGACATATTTCCCCCGGCAGTGATTTATTTTCCCCGGCAGTGACATATTTCCCCGGCAGTGACATATTTCCCCCAGCAGTGACATATTTACCCTGGCAGTGACATATTTACCCCGGCAGTGACATATTTACCCCAGCAGTGACATATTTATCCCGGCAGTGACATATTTACACCGGCAGTGACATATTTACCCCAGCAGTGACATATTTTCCCCGGCAGTGACAAATTTCCCCCGGCAGTGACATATTTATCCCGGCAGTGACATATTTCCCCCGGCAGTGATTTATTTTCCCCGGCAGTGACATATTTCCCCGGCAGTGACATATTTCCCCCAGCAGTGACATATTTACCCTGGCAGTGACATATTTACTCCGGCAGTGACATATTTATCCCAGCAGTGACATATTTACCCCAGCAGTGACATATTTACCCCGGCAGTGACATATTTACCTCGGCAGTTACATATTTACCCCGGCAGTGACATATTTACCCCGGCAGTGACATATTTAACCCGGCAGTGACATATTTACTCCGACAGTGACATATTTATCCCAGCAGTGACATATTTACCCCGGCAGTGACATATTTACCTCGGCAGTGACATATTTCCCCCAGCAGTGAGATATTTACTCCGGCAGTGACATATTTATCTCAGCAGTGACATATTTACCCCGGCAGTGACATATTTATCCCGGCAGTGACATATTTACCTCGGCAGTGACATATTTACCCCGGCAGTGACATATTTACCCCAGCAGTGACATATTTAACCCGGCAGTGACATATTTACTCCGACAGTGACATATTTCCCCCGGCAGTGATATATTTATCCCGGCAGTGACATATTTCCCCCGGCAGTGACATATTTCCCCCGGCAGTGACATATTTACTCCGACAGTGACATATTTCCCCCGGCAGTGATATATTTATCCCGGCAGTGACATATTTCCCCCGGCAGTGACATATTTCCCCCGGCAGTGATTTATTTTCCCCGGCAGTGATATATTTCCCCGGCAGTGACATATTTCCCCCAGCAGTGACATATTTACCCTGGCAGTGACATATTTACTCCGGCAGTGACATATTTATCCCAGCAGTGACATATTTACCCCAGCAGTGACATATTTACCCCGGCAGTGACATATTTACCTCGGCAGTGACATATTTACCCCGGCAGTGACATATTTACCCCGGCAGTGACATATTTATCCCAGCAGTGACATATTTACCCCGGCAGTGACATATTTACCTCGGCAGTGACATATTTCCCCCAGCAGTGAGATATTTACTCCGGCAGTGACATATTTATCTCAGCAGTGACATATTTACCCCGGCAGTGACATATTTATCCCGGCAGTGACATATTTACCTCGGCAGTGACATATTTACCCCGGCAGTGACATATTTACCCCAGCAGTGACATATTTAACCCGGCAGTGACATATTTACTCCGACAGTGACATATTTCCCCCGGCAGTGACATATTTACCTCGGCAGTGACATATTTCCCCCAGCAGTGAGATATTTACTCCGGCAGTGACATATTTATCTCAGCAGTGACATATTTACCCCGGCAGTGACATATTTATCCCGGCAGTGACATATTTACCTCGGCAGTGACATATTTACCCCGGCAGTGACATATTTACCCCAGCAGTGACATATTTAACCCGGCAGTGACATATTTACTCCGACAGTGACATATTTCCCCCGGCAGTGATATATTTTTCCCGGCAGTGACATATTTCCCCCGGCAGTGACATATTTCCCCCGGCAGTGATATATTTATCCCGGCAGTGACATTTTTATCCCGGTAGTGACATATTTACCCCGGCAGTGACATATTTACCCCAGCAGTGACATATTTACCCCGGCAGTGACATATTTACCCCAGCAGTGAGATATTTATCCCGGCAGTGACATATTTACCCCAGCAGTGACATATTTATCCCGGTAGTGACATATTTACCCCAGCAGTGAGATATTTATCCCGGCAGTGACATATTTACTCCGGCAGTGACATATTTATCTCAGCAGTGACATATTTACCCCGGCAGTGACATATTTACCTCGGCAGTGACATATTTACCCCGGCAGTGACATATTTACCCCAGCAGTGACATATTTAACCCGGCAGTGACATATTTACTCCGACAGTGACATATTTCCCCCGGCAGTGATATATTTACCCCGGCAGTGACATATTTACCCCAGCAGTGAGATATTTATCCCGGCAGTGACATATTTACCCCGGCAGTGACATATTTACCCCGGCAGTGACATATTTACCCCGGCAGTGACATATTTACCCCAGCAGTGAGATATTTATCCCGGCAGTGACATATTTACCCCGGCAGTGACATATTTATCCCGGTAGTGACATATTTACCCCAGCAGTGAGATATTTATCCCGGCAGTGACATATTTACCCCAGCAGTGAGATATTTACCCCGGCAGTGAGATATTTATCCCGGCAGTGACATATTTACCCCGGCAGTGACATATTTATCCCGGTAGTGACATATTTACCCCAGCAGTGACAAATTTATCCCGGCAGTGACATATTTACCTCGGCAGTGACATATTTACCCCGGAAGTGACATATTTATGCCAGCAGTGACATATTTATCCCGGCAGTGACATATTTACCTTGGCAGTGACATATTTACCCCGGAAGTGACATATTTATGCCAGCAGTGACATATTTACCTCGGCAGTGACATATTTACCCCGGCAGTGACATATTTATCCTGGCAGTGACATATTTATCCTGGCAGTGACATATTTCCCCCGGCAGTGACATATTTACCTCGGCAGTGACATATTTACCCCGGCAGTGACATATTTATCCTGGCAGTGACATATTTATCCTGGCAGTGACATATTTCCCCCGGCAGTGACATATTTACCCTGTCAGTGACATATTTCCCCCGGCAGTGATATATTTATCACGGCAGTGACATATTTATCCCAGCAGTGACATATTTCCCCCGGCAGTGACATATTTACCCTGTCAGTGACATATTTCCCCCGGCAGTGACATATTTATCCCAGCAGTGACATATTTACTCCGACAGTGACATATTTATCCCGGCAGTGACATATTTACCCTGGCAGTGACATATTTATCCCGGCAGTGACATATTTATCCCAGCAGTGACATATTTACTCCGACAGTGACATATTTCCCCCGGCAGTGACATATTTCCCCCGGCAGTGATATATTTATCCCGGCAGTGACATTTTTATCCCGGTAGTGACATTTTTTTCCCTGGCAGTGACATATTTACCCCAGCAGTGACATATTTACCCCGGCAGTGACATATTTACCCCAGCAGTGAGATATTTATCCCGGCAGTGACATATTTACCCCAGCAGTGACATATTTACCCCAGCAGTGACATATTTCCCCCGGCAGTGACATATTTCCCCCGGCAGTGATATATTTATCCCGGCAGTGACATTTTTATCCCGGTAGTGACATATTTACCCCGGCAGTGACATATTTACCCCAGCAGTGACATATTTATCCCGGTAGTGACATATTTACCCCAGCAGTGAGATATTTATCCCGGCAGTGACATATTTCCCCCGGCAGTGACATATTTACCCCAGCAGTGAGATATTTACCCCGGCAGTGAGATATTTATCCCAGCAGTGACATATTTACCCCGGCAGTGACATATTTACCCCAGCAGTGAGATATTTATCCCAGCAGTGACATATTTATCCCAGCAGTGACATATTTACCCCGGCAGTGACATATTTACCCCAGCAGTGAGATATTTATCCCAGCAGTGACATATTTATCCCGGCAGTGACATATTTACCCCAGCAGTGACATATTTACCCTGGCAGTGACATATTTACCCCAGCACTGAGATATTTACCCCAGCAGTGACATATTTACCCCAGCAGTGACATATTTACCCCGACAGTGACATATTTACCCCGGCAGTGATATATTTACCCCGGCAGTGACATATTTACTCCGACAGTGACATATTTACCCTGTCAGTGACATATTTCCCTCGGCAGTGACATATTTCCCCCGGCAGTGACATTTTTATCCCAGCAGTGACATATTTACCCCGGCAGTGACATATTTATCCCGGCAGTGACATATTTATCCCAGCAGTGACATATTTACCCCAGCAGTGAGATATTTACCCCGGCAGTGACATATTTACCCCAGCAGTGAGATATTTATCCCAGCAGTGACATATTTACCCCGGCAGTGACATATTTATCCCGGCAGTGACATATTTACCCCAGCAGTGACATATTTACCCTGGCAGTGACATATTTACCCCAGCAGTGAGATATTTACCCCAGCAGTGACATATTTACCCCAGCAGTGACATATTTATCCCAGCAGTGACATATTTACCCCGGCAGTGACATATTTACCCCGGCAGTGATATATTTACCCCGGCAGTGACATATTTACTCCGACATTGACATATTTACCCTGTCAGTGACATATTTCCCTCGGCAGTGACATATTTCCCCCGGCAGTGACATTTTTATCCCAGCAGTGACATATTTACCCCGGCAGTGACATATTTATCCCGGCAGTGACATATTTACCCCAGCAGTGACATATTTACCCCGGCAGTGACATATTTACCCCAGCAGTGACATATTTACCCCGGCAGTGACATATTTATCCCAGCAGTGACATATTTACCCTGGCAGTGACATATTTACCCCAGCAGTGAGATATTTACCCCAGCAGTGACATATTTACCCCAGCAGTGGCATATTTACCCTGTCAGTGACATATTTCCCCCGGCAGTGATATATTTTTCCTGGCAGTGACATATTTCCCCTGGCAGTGACATTTTTATCCCGGTAGTGACATATTTACCCCGGCAGTGACATATTTACCCCAGCAGTGACATATTTACCCCGGCAGTGACATATTTACCCCAGCAGTGAGATATTTATCCCGGCAGTGACATATTTACTCCAGCAGTGAGATATTTATCCCGGCAGTGACATATTTACCCCGGCAGTGACATATTTACCCCAGCAGTGACATATTTACCCCGGCAGTGACATATTTACCCCGGCAGTGACATATTTATCCCAGCAGTGACATATTTACCCCAGCAGTGAGATATTTATCCCGGCAGTGACATATTTCCCCCGGCAGTGACATATTTACCCCAGCAGTGAGATATTTACCCCGGCAGTGAGATATTTACCCCAGCAGTGACATATTTACCCCAGCAGTGAGATATTTATCCCAGCAGTGACATATTTACCCCGGCAGTGACATATTTATCCCGGCAGTGACATATTTACCCCAGCAGTGACATATTTACCCTGGCAGTGACATATTTACCCCAGCAGTGAGATATTTACCCCAGCAGTGACATATTTACCCCAGCAGTGACATATTTACCCCGGCAGTGACATATTTACCCCAGCAGTGATATATTTACCCCGGCAGTGACATATTTATCCCGGCAGTGACATATTTACCCCAGCAGTGACATATTTACCCTGGCAGTGACATATTTACCCCAGCAGTGAGATATTTACCCCAGCAGTGACATATTTACCCCAGCAGTGACATATTTACCCTGTCAGTGACATATTTCCCTCGGCAGTGACATATTTCCCCCGGCAGTTACATTTTTATCCCAGCAGTGACATATTTACCCCGGCAGTGACATATTTATCCCGGCAGTGACATATTTATCCCAGCAGTGACATATTTACCCCAGCAGTGAGATATTTACCCCGGCAGTGACATATTTACCCCAGCAGTGAGATATTTATCCCAGCAGTGACATACTTACCCCGGCAGTGACATATTTATCCCGGCAGTGACATATTTACCCCAGCAGTGACATATTTACCCCAGCAGTGACATATTTACCCTGGCAGTGACATATTTACCCCAGCAGTGAGATATTTACCCCAGCAGTGACATATTTACCCCAGCAGTGAGATATTTATCCCAGCAGTGACATATTTACCCCGGCAGTGACATATTTATCCCGGCAATGACATATTTACCCCAGCAGTGAGATATTTACCCCAGCAGTGACATATTTACCCTGGCAGTGACATATTTGTGACATATTTACCCCAGCAGTGAGATATTTATCCCAGCAGTGACATATTTACCCCAGCAGTGACATATTTATCCCAGCAGTGAGATATTTATCCCAGCAGTGACATATTTACCCCGGCAGTGACATATTTACCCCAGCAGTGAGATATTTATCCCAGCAGTGACATATTTACCCCGGCAGTGACATATTTACCCTGGCAGTGACATATTTACCCCAGCAGTGACATATTTACCCCAGCAGTGACATATTTACCCTGGCAGTGACATATTTACCCCAGCAGTGAGATATTTACCCCAGCAGTGACATATTTACCCCAGAAGTGACATATTTATCCCAGCAGTGACATATTTATCCCGGCAGTGACATATTTACCCCGGCAGTGATATATTTATCCCGGCAGTGACATATTTACCCCGGCAGTGACATATTTACCCCGGCAGTGACATATTTCCTCCAGCAGTGACATATTTACCCCGGCAGTGACATATTTACCCCGGCAGTGACATATTTACCCCGGCAGTGACATATTTCCTCCAGCAGTGACATATTTACCCCGGCAGTGACATATTTACC
Organism: Ranitomeya imitator; assembly: GCF_032444005.1. Classification (NCBI taxonomy): domain Eukaryota; kingdom Metazoa; phylum Chordata; class Amphibia; order Anura; family Dendrobatidae; genus Ranitomeya; species Ranitomeya imitator. The sequence continues at coordinate 1,229,899,951 of NC_091282.1, forward strand.
CCGGCAGTGACATATTTACCCCGGCAGTGACATATTTCCTCCAGCAGTGACATATTTACCCCGGCAGTGACATATTTACCCCGGCAGTGACATATTTATCCCAGCAGTGATATATTTCCCCCAGACTGTGGCACATGAGATCCTCCAGGATAGGGGGAGAAAATAATCCACCATTGGGTCATGCAGTTGCTTCAAAGTTCAAAGCACAAAATCTGGAAACCGGATGGGATTTTGGGGCGTCCGTTTATTTAGGGATCTGTCTCCTTATTATATGAAGTGTTTGGGGTTAAGTGACAATTAACTTAGGAGTCAGCTGTCTCGTTCATTTTGACTTTTTTTTTATTTTTTTTAAATCAAATCATATTTATTGAAAAACACCAAATATAGATTTTCCATCTTTCAAATATCATAATAATTCCATAGTATAAACCATAGGCAAAGTGTCGCAACTTCAACTCCCCGACCCACCCAAATCCCGACATCCCAGAGAGGACCATACTCACTGTCAGTTCTACAATATCGGAATATAACATTTGTAGAAGGGGGTGAAAACAGAAAACAGAGGACGAACAATTGAGGGATAGAATGGGAAATATTCCATCTGTAATCAGTAGATCTATGGCCGCCCTGCAGGATCCAACCAACCACCCCGGATCTATGCACATCTGTGAATCCAGTTACGGATATGATGAATCCTCTTTATAACCAGATTATATTGTTCTTTCTTCATTTTAACTTCTAATTTACAGACTGATTAGTTTAAGGGTCTTGTCTGGGGTCTGGGGTCTCCGTTTAGTGGTCTAGGGTCTGAATGATTTAGGGTTTTGTGTAATTCGTTTAGTGGTCTGGTCTGGGGTCTCAATGATTTAGGGGTCTGGTGTCATTAGTTTAGGGGACTGGTCTGGGGTCTGAATTATTTAATGGTCTGGGGTCTGACTAGTTTAAGGGTTTAATGTCTCATTAGTTTTGGGGTCTGGTCTGGGATCTCAATGATTTATGGGTCTGGTGTCATTAGTTTAGAGGACTGGTCTGGGATCTCAATGATTTAGGGGTCTTGTGTCATTAGTTTAGGGGACTAGTCTGGGGTCTCAATGATTTAGGGGTCTTGTGTCATTTGTTTAGGGGACTTGCCTGGGGTCTGAGTTATTTAATGGTCTGGGGCTGACTAGTTTAAGGGTTTAATGTCTCATTAGTTTAGGGGACTGGTCTGGGGTCTCAATGATTTAGGGGTCTGGTGTCATTAATTTAGGGGACTGGTCTGGGGTCTGAATTATTTAATGGTCTGGGGTCTGACTAGTTTAAGGGTTTAATGTCTCATTAGTTTTGGGGTCTGGACTGGGGTCTGAATGATTTAGGGGTCTGTTGTCTCATTGGTTTATTATTTTAGAGTTCCAATTTCGGGTCTGAATAATTTATGTGTCCGGGGTCTTCGTACTTTTGGGGTCTACACAAAGTAGTGAATAATTTAGGGGTCTGAAGTCTTATTTCAGCGTTACCTGTGGTTTCTCCTCCATTTCTCCCTTTGAGGCTGACACATGTAGAACCTTCTTTCCAGATGAATCGTCTGATCTCTCTGGAAGTTTTTCTTTCTTTTTTTTTTTTTGTAAATTGCAATTTGGTTGACAAGTGTGTTCTCCACCTCAGATGGGTGGAGGATATGGAGGAAAACATGTTCGAGTTGAGTCGACCGATTACATGGCCGTCGTTCACATGCATGGTTTTCCTTGGAATATATGGATGGCTCCAGGCCCCCAGCGCAGATCTCCAGTTTACCAGGATAACCAGTGGTCAGATATTTGAGCAGTTGACACAATAAATTTGCAGAACTAAGTCATCATTCATGAGGAACCACCATGTCCCTTGATTGTTAAACTCATCGAGGTGTCATGGACAATATATAGCCCACACGCTGAGCTAATTCACTCTTTTATCCAAGGGTCTACTGGCCAAATTTATGGGGTTTGCACATTTTGACTTTGGTGAGATCAATTTTTTTTTCCCTGCTCATTGCTGGCTACAAGATAAGTTGACTGAGAAACCTTAAGTGAGTTTGTAACTCTTATATCTGTATATTTCTGAGCTCCTCTCAGCAGATTTATGACAACATCACAGATCAGCTCAACTTAGATGTGGTCGAGGGTCATAAATCAGAGGAGCTCGGAAAGAGGTAGATATCAGTTACATCACTGATGGATTCTCAGCATTTTACAGCAGTTGGCAATGACCACTGAACCAAGGAGTCTGTAAAAGAAAAATGGTGCAAATTTTCTAATGAAAACTAATTGCAAAAATATATCTATTTTTAACCCAAATTACATAGAATTAAGTCGAAAAGAAAATGGTCCCTGCAGGTGTCCGTGTCACTGATGGCTATGAGACAGCTTCCATGATACAAACCAACAATTTCACAAATCTGGGTAGTGTCATAGTTAGTTTAGCTGCTTTTATACATATTTTTTTATTTTTCTGTTTTCGACCTCTCTCCATATAAGTTGTCAGGGATATTTTCTGGTTTTAAGATTTGTGCCATGGATATGAAGGACCATAGAAGACCATATACAAATGGTCCAAAATCAAAACTTTACCAAAAAATGGAAAGAAACAAATATATATGTAAATCCAGGGTCGTGTTTTATGTCACTGTTGGAGCAGAGTAACCGCCTTGACCATGGCGGCAATTGATAGTGAGGCACGATGGAGACCATTAGTGTCCTACTGACTATTCCAGGCCATTGGCTTCCATTTTGGTCCATGGCTTTGATGAGAAGAATCGTTTGGCTTCCCGGAGACAGATCGGAACAGTCTACTTTGAGAATTGACACAACGTTTTTCTCTGAATTTTGCAGAAATCTTTTTGTTTCCTCTCTTTCTCCAGTTGCCGGAGTTTGCACCATCCATAGTGAATGCACATGACTCTTGAGCTTTTAGAGGCCTCCACAAAAGAAAGCGAGCCCCGTCCAGGTCTCCCTCCCTGGCAAACATGCTCGGCTTTGTGACCACAGTGAGAGGGGAACAAGAGGCATTTTGTGTCTGGAAGAATACACAATGGATTTTCCTCCAAACAGAAAAAAGCCTGTCTGCTGGAAGGCGGATTCTCTGCGCTCCCTCCACAGAGGCAATTGTCATAATGAAGGTGATTACCGGGATCTGATTGCAATCAATATCACCATTAAATGCCGTGTTATGTAAACATCCAGCCTTGTCCGCTTCTGCTGACCCCCTTTTTGCTTCCATTCTCGGCCGGGAGTCATGTTCTCCTCCTGCGCACTACGTCTTCGCTTTCAGCCCCCTCTTTCTATCCTGACATTTCCCTCCTCTAGAAAGAAAGAAAAAACGAAAAACGCTTCTTCAATCCTCAATTCAGACAGTTCCTTATCTGACATTGCTGTCTAAATGCTGGGCGGAGAGAAGGCTGGAGCTTTGTCCCGCTGTCTCTGGGGGGAATTACCATCCTTGTGTAAGGTCCAAGATGCTCCGTTAATATTGCGGTGGGAAGGCGAGCCGCGGTTTACTCGCTGCCATCAGAGATCTTTGTCCTTGTGACCTGCTCTTGGTCTACCCAGGAATAATGGCAGGGAAGAAGATGTGTATCTGGGGCCATTGTCCAAGCCCGGGTGTAATGTAAATGAGGCACTATTCATGAACTCCCAGATATGAGCTCCGATACCCAGGCACCTGAAAAACTCAACGTAAGACAAGGAGCGCTCTCTATCAGGTTTCTTTTTGCAACTTTTTTTTGTGACTATTTGGCTGCGGAACGAATCTTCAACCCAGCGGCACATGAAGCAAGTCGGAGAGCGACCAAACGTCTCACCAAGATGACTACCTATGGCCCAACGACTCTTCTCCTACCAGGGAATTAGCTACGCAAAACACAGGTGTGAGGAGCGAAGGAGAAATAATGACAAATGGATCACACGGTCCTTGGTAGAATAATCATGGTGGTTGTAAAAATTGGAGAGTCCATGATTGGCTTTATGGTCACAAAGGGGAAACAGGATCAGTTCCCCAAAAAACTCTTCTCCAACAAAATATTAACAGGAGGAGAAACACCCCTGCAGTGTAGATAGAAGTGGGGGTGAGTAGGCACTCCAGGGTGCAGTGTGTGCAAAGTGCCAGACAAGCCATTGCACTGCTGTGACCAGTGCTGCGGACAGTGTGTGCTGCACTGCCGAGGACTATGCTAGAAAACGGTTGATTTGTATCAGTTCAAGCCAGCCTACGGTCTACAGTAAAACTGTGTAACCATCAAGCTCATCGCCTCCGATCATTGAGGGAACATCTCTGCATTCTTTAATGGATACGGATGTATGAAATGAAATAGATTCAAGGTTCTTGCTTGTGAAGATAGGGGAGAGGTGAGATGCTGGTCTGGGGTTAGTGGTGCTGGACTGGAGGTAGGGTATGGGGGGTGCTGGACTGGAGGTAGGGTATGAGGGGTGCAGGTCTGGGGGTAGGGTATGAGGGGTGCAGGTTTGGGGTTAGGGTATGAGGGATGCAGGTCTGGGAATACGATATGAGTGGTGCAGGTTTGGGGTTAGGGTATAAGCGGTGCAGGTTTGGGGGTAGGGTATGATGGGTGCAGGTCTGGGAGTAGGGTATGAGTGGTGCAGGTTTGGGGTTAGGGTATGAGTGGTGCAGGTTTGGGGTTAGGGTATGAGCGGTGCAGGTTTGGGGGTAGGGTATGATGGGTGTAGGTCTGGGAGTAGGGTATGAGTGGTGCAGGTCTGTGGGTAGGGTATGATGGGTGCAGGTCTGGGAGTAGGGTATGAGTGGTGCAGGTCTGTGGGTAGGGTATGAGGGGTTCAGGTCTGGGGTTAGGGCATGAGTGGTGCAGGACTGTGGGTAGGGTGTGAGGGGTGCAGGTCTAGGGTTAGGGCATGAGTGGTGCAGGACTGTGGGTAAGGGCTGAATGGTGCTGGACTGGAGGTAGGGTGTGAGGGGTGCAGGTATGGGGGTAGGGCATGAGTGGTCCAGGTTTGTGGGTAGGGTATGATGGGTGCAGGTATGGGGATAGGGTATGAGGGGTGCAGATTTGGGGTTATGGTATGAGTGATGCCGGTCTGGGGGTAGGGTATGAGGGGTGCAGGTCTGAAGTTAGGGCATGAGTGGTGCAAGTCTGTGGGTAGGGTATGAGGGGTGCAGGTCTGGGGTTAGGGCATGAGTGGTGCAGGTCTGTGGGTAGGGTATGAGGGGTGCAGGTCTGGGGTTAGGGCATGAGTGGTGCAAGTCTGTGGGTAGGGTATGAGGGGTGCAGGTCTCGGGTTAGGGCATGAGTGGTGCAGGTCTGTGGGTAGGGTATGAGGGGTGCAGGTCTCGGGTTAGGGCATGAGTGGTGCAGGTCTGTGGGTAGGGTGTGAGGGGTGCAGGTCTGGGGTTAGGGCATGAGTGGTGCATGTCTGTGGATAGGGTATGAGGGGTGCACGTCTGGGTTTAGGGCATGAGTGCTGCAGGTCTGTGGGTAGGGTATGAGGGGTGCAGGTCTGGGTTTAGGGCATGAGTGGTGCAAGTCTGTGGGTAGGGTATGAGGGGTGCAGGTCTGGGGTTAGGGCATGAGTGGTGCAGGTCTGTGGGTAGGGTATGAGGGGTGCAGGTCTGGGGTTAGGGCATGAGTGGTGCAAGTCTGTGGGTAGGGTATGAGGGGTGCAGGTCTCGGGTTAGGGCATGAGTGGTGCAGGTCTGTGGGTAGGGTGTGAGGGGTGCAGGTCTGGAGTTAGGGCATGAGTGGTCCATGTTTGTGGGTAAGGACTGAGTGGTGCAGGTCTGTGGGTAGAGTGTGAGGGGTGCAGGTCTGGGGTTAGGGCATGAGTGGTGCAAGTCTGTGGGTAAGGGCTGAGTGGTGCAGGTCTGGGGTTAGGGAATGAGTGGTGCAGGTCTGTGGGTAAGGGCTGAGTGGTGCAGGTCTGTGGGTAAGGGCTGAGTGGTGCAGGTCTGTGGGTAAGGGCTGAGTGGTGCAGGTCTGGGGGTAGGGTATGAGGGGTGCAGGTCTGTGGGTAAGGGCTGAGTGGTGCAGGTCTGGGGTTAGGGAATGAGTGGTGCAGGTCTGTGGGTAAGGGCTGAGTGGTGCAGGTCTGTGGGTAAGGGCTGAGTGGTGCAGGTCTGTGGGTAGGGTATGAGGGGTGCAGGTTTGTGGGTAAGGGCTGAGTGGTGCAGGTCTGGGGTTAGGGAATGAGTGGTGCAGGTCTGTGGGTAAGGGCTGAGTGGTGCAGGTCTGTGGGTAAGGGCTGAGTGGTGCAGGTCTGGGGGTAGGGTATGAGGGGTGCAGGTCTGTGGGTTAAGGCATGAGTGGTGCAGGTCTGGGGTTAGGGAAAGAGTGGTGCAGGTCTGTGGGTAAGGGCTGAGTGGTGCAGGTCTGTGGGTAAGGGCTGAGTGGTGCAGGTCTGTGGGTAAGGGCTGAGTGGTGCAGGTCTGTGGGTAGGGTATGAGGGGTGCAGGTCTGGGGTTAAGGCATGAGTGGTGCAGGTCTGGGGTTAGGGAAAGAGTGGTGCAGGTCTGTGGGTAAGGGCTGAGTGGTGCAGGTCTGTGGGTAAGGGCTGAGTGGTGCAGGTCTGTGGGTAAGGGCTGAGTGGTGCAGGTCTGGGGTTAGGGAATGAGTGGTGCAGGTCTGTGGGTAAGGGCTGAGTGGTGCAGGTCTGGGGTTAGGGAATGAGTGGTGCAGGTCTGTGGGTAAGGGCTGAGTGGTGCAGGTCTGTGGGTAAGGGCTGAGTGGTGCAGGTCTGGGGGTAGGGTATGAGGGGTGCAGGTCTGTGGGTAGGGTATGAGGGGTGCAGGTCTGGGGTTAAGGCATGAGTGGTGCAGGTCTGGGGTTAGGGAAAGAGTGGTGCAGGTCTGTGGGTAAGGGCTGAGTGGTGCAGGTCTGTGGGTAAGGGCTGAGTGGTGCAGGTCTGGGGTAGGGTATGAGGGGTGCAGGTCTGTGGGTAGGGTATATGGGGTGCAGGTCTGGGGTTAAGGCATGAGTGGTGCAGGTCTGGGGTTAGGGAAAGAGTGGTGCAGGTCTGTGGGTAAGGGCTGAGTGGTGCAGGTCTGTGGGTAAGGGCTGAGTGGTGCAGGTCTGGGGTAGGGTATGAGGGGTGCAGGTCTGTGGGTATGGTATGAGGGGTGCAGGTCTGGGGTTAGGGCATGAGTGCTGCAGGTCTGTGGGTAGGGTATGAGGAGTGCCAATCTAGAGTTATGGTATGAGCAGTACAGGTAAGGAGTTAGATATGAGTGGTGCCATTCTAGGGTTAGGTAATGTATGGTGCACGTCTGGGGTTAGGGTCTGTGTAGCACAGATCTTAGGCAATGTGTGATCTCATTCTGGGTTAAAGTTTGAATGACACAAGTAAAAGTGGTTAACACTCTAAAAGATAAAATGTAGGATAAATGCACCTGTAAGGATAGTATATGATGCTCTTTGCTGCAGAGTCATGACGGGAGGATGATGCAGGGTTACCCAGATGACAGTTCCAGAAGTTTATTCACAAGGAGGCAATGAGCTTTGTAGTTACTCAGTTTGACAGAAAGCAAAGGGCTGACGTCTGCGGAGGTAGATAGGCAATTGTTCTAATGGTGGCTTCTCTTACTCAGAAGGGCTGTTCTCCTTCATCAAAGTCAAACATGACATGTACAGTTTAGATTGGAGATTTTTGGCTGCTCTTTAGCCCTATCTAAACCCTTGTGTAGTGCACCTTAATAGTGATTACTCAGCCCCACTTACTAGCCACCTAATGACCCTGACATTCTCTCAGTCCAGCCTCCTCCGGTGCTAGTCCATGCCATCTGTATCATCTCTTCTGATGAAAAGTTCATTCTTTTCTTCCCAATACGATGTTACAGAAGATGTTAGGATGAACACTGACCCAAGATGTCGCCAACTAACCTGCAACCTAGCTAACATCTAATTTTTAGGTCTCTGTGCATGAAGCATGTCCCAAGCCTCAGACGTATGCCCCATCACTCGTCATTATGCCTCTCTGTAGGACAGCCATGCGCTCCCATTTCTGCAGAGGACCGCTATGTTGGGTGACAGTTCTCATTTTTATCCGCTATACTGTCCCCTACGTGTGACCTCAGATGGAGACACAAGATGGACTCTGGAGAGGCTGTGAATGTGAATGGTACGGCTGGATCTTTCCTTCCATTTTGGGCCAATTTTGAACAATCTACAGAAATCCACTTGAGATCCAAATCATTATGTCTCAGCCGCTCCGACTTACAGGTGAGGTCATGGTTTCTGCCCACTTTCATTTGTGTTATCCTATAAATACAGGACTTCTCCCCCCATGTAGTAAGATCACCCCGGGACGACAGGTGTTGATAGGACGCAGTCCAGAGCCGTATTCAGGGGGTCTGCACTGACCTCATGTGTCCCCTCCAGCTACTGACTGTCACACTGAGTGACCCTTCACAAAGCCCGGTAGTCACGCATCCCCCTATCTCCTAAGAGGCAAAACCTGCAAGTGACTGGGATCCATCTGCTGAAAGACAAGCAGATTCCTGCACCATCAAAGAGCAGTGGAAGCTGGAGCAAACTGCAGCTGTCAGAAGTAAAACTGCGCCCTTCAGGGGTATAATGTCCCATGGAGGTCCTAATAATGATCCCGTATAGACCTCATAGAGCGAGATGCCAGATCCTCAGTGGCACCCAGATTCCTTGTTCCTAAAGTAAATCCAAAATAGTCTCAACTAATTTGGTAGAATTAGACGAGTTACTGATCTCATAGCAACAGCCGGGACGGTGAGGGGGCAGAAAAGGGGCAAAAAAGGGGCAGAAAAGGAGCAACATCATAGACCTGGGGTCAAATCTGCTACTCAGCGTTCTGCGCTCCCGGGTGGTCCCTGAAGCAGGAAGGATGAGACTAAAATGGGAAAACGTCCCGCCACTCACAGACTGCTCCTATCCCCTGCGCTCTCCAACAGACTGCTCTCATCCCCTGCGCTCTCCAACAGATTGCTCCCATCCCCTGCGCTCTCCAACAGATTGCTCCCATCCCCTGCGCTCTCCAACACACTGCTCCCATCCCCTGCGCTCTCCCAACAGAATGCTCCCATCCCCTGCACTCTCCAACACACTGCTCCCATCCCCTGCACTCTCCAACACACTGCTCCCATCCCCTGCGCTCTCCAACACACTGCTCCCATCCCCTGCGCTCTCCAACACACTGCTCCCATCCCCTGCGCTCTCCCAACAGAATGCTCCCATCCCCTGCGCTCTCCAACAGACTGCTCCCATCCCCTGCGCTCTCCAACACACTGCTCCCATCCCCTGCGCTCTCCAACAGAATGCTCCCATCCCATGCGCTCTCCAACAGACTGCTCCCATCCCATGCGCTCTCCAACAGACTGCTCCCATCCCCTGCGCTACCCAAAAGACTGCTCCCATCCCCTGCACTCTCCAACAGACTGCTCCCATCCCCTGGGCTCTCCAAAAGACTGCTCCCATCCCCTGCGCTCTCCAACAGACTGCTCCCATCCCCTGCGCTCTCCATAAGACTGCTCCCATCCCCTGCGCTCTCCAACACACTGTTCCCATCCCCTGCGCTCTCCAACAGACTGCTCCCATCCCTGCGCTCTCCAACAGACTGCTCCCATCCCCTGCGCTCTCCAAAAGACTGCTCCCATCCCCTGCGCTCTCCAACACACTGCTCCCATCCCCTGTGCTCTCCAACACACTGCTCCCATCCCCTGCGCTCTCCAACAGACTGCTCCCATCCCCTGCCCTCTCCAACAGATTGCTCCCATCCCCTGCGCTCTCCAACACACTGCTCCCATCCCCTGCGCTCTCCAACACACTGCTCCCATCCCCTGCGCTCTCCAACAGACTGCTCCCATCCCCTGCGCTCTCCAACAAACTGCTCCCATCCCCTGCGCTCTCCAACAGACTGCTCCCATCCCCTGCGCTCTCCAACAGACTGCTCCCATCCCCTGCGCTCTCCAACACACTGCTCCCATCCCCTGCACTCTCCAACAGACTGTTCCCATCCCCTGCGCTCTCCAAAAGACTGCTCCCATCCCCTGCGCTCTCCAACACACTGTTCCCATCCCCTGCGCTCTCCAACAGACTGCTCCCATCCCCTGCGCTCTCCAACAGACTGCTCCCATCCCCTGCGCTCTCCAAAAGACTGCTCCCATCCCCTGCGCTCTCCAACACACTGCTCCCATCCCCTGTGCTCTCCAACACACTGCTCCCATCCCCTGCGCTTTCCAACAGACTGCTCCCATCCCCTGCGCTCTCCAACAGACTGCTCCCATCCCCTGCGCTCTCCAACAGACTGCTCCCATCCCCTGCACTCTCCAACAGACTGCTCCCATCCCCTGCGCTCTCCAAAAGACTGTTCCCATCCCCTGCGCTCTCCAACACACTGTTCCCATCCCCTGCGCTCTCCAACAGACTGCTCCCATCCCCTGCGCTCTCCAACAGACTGCTCCCATCCCCTGCGCTCTCCAAAAGACTGCTCCCATCCCCTGCGCTCTCCAACACACTGCTCCCATCCCCTGTGCTCTCCAACACACTGCTCCCATCCCCTGCGCTCTCCAACAGACTGCTCCCATCCCCTGCCCTCTCCAACAGATTGCTCCCATCCCCTGCGCTCTCCAACACACTGCTCCCCTCCCCTGCGCTCTCCAACAGACTGTTCCCATCCCCTGCACTCTCCAACAGACTGCTCCCATCCCCTGCGCTCTCCAAAAGACTGCTCCCATCCCCTGCGCTCTCCAACAGACTGCACCCATCCCCTGCGCTCTCCAACAGACTGCTCCCATCCCCTGCGCTCTCCAACAGACTGCTCCCATCCCCTGCGCTCTCCAACACACTGCTCCTATCCCCTGCGCTCTCCAACAGACTGCTCCCATCCCCTGCGCTCTCCAACAGACTGCTTCCATCCCCTGCGCTCTCCAACAGACTGCTCCCATCCCCTGCGCTCTCCAACACACTGCTCCCATCCCCTGCGCTCTCCAACAGACTGCTCCCATCCCCTGTGCTCTCCAACAGACTGCTCCCTTCCCCTGCGCTCTCCAACACACTGCTCCCATCCCCTGCGCTCTCCAACAGACTGCTCCCATCCCCTGTGCTCTCCAACAGACTGCTCCCTTCCCCTGCGCTCTCCAACACACTGCTCCCATCCCCTGCGCTCTCCAACAGACTACTCCCATCCCCTGCACTCTCCAACAGACTGCTCACATCCCCTGCGCTCTCCAACACACTGCTGCCATCCCCTGCACTCTCCAACACACTGCTCCCATCCCCTGCGCTCTCCAACACACTGCTCCCATCCCCTGCGCTCTCCAACAGACTGCTTCCATCCCCTGCGCTCTCCAACAGACTGCTCCCATCCCCTGCGCTCTCCAACACACTGCTCCCATCCCTTGCGCTCTCCAACAGACTGCTCCCATCCCCTGTGCTCTCCAACAGACTGCTCCCTTCCCCTGCGCTCTCCAACACACTGCTCCCATCCCCTGCGCTCTCCAACAGACTGCTCCCATCCCCTGTGCTCTCCAACAGACTGCTCCCTTCCCCTGCGCTCTCCAACACACTGCTCCCATCCCCTGCGCTCTCCAAAAGACTACTCCCATCCCCAGCACTCTCCAACAGACTGCTCACATCCCCTGCGCTCTCCAACACACTGCTGCCATCCCCTGCACTCTCCAACACACTGCTCCCATCCCCTGTGCTCTCCAACACACTGCTCCCATCCCCTGCGCTCTCCAACACACTGCTCCCATCCCCTGCGCTCTCCAACACACTGCTCCCATCCCCTGCACCCTCCAACACACTGCTCCCATCCCCTGCGCTCTCCAACACACTGCTCCCATCCCCTGTGCTCTCCAACAGACTGCTCCCATCCGCTGCGCTCTCCAACAGATTGCTCCCATCCCCTGCGCTCTCCAACAGACTGCTCCCATCCCCTGTGCTCTCCAACAGACTGCTCCCATCCCCTGCGCTCTCCAACAGACTGCTCCCATCCCCTACGCTCTCCAACACACTGCTCCCATCCCCTGCGCTCTCCAACAGACTGCTCCCATCCCCTGCGCTCTCCAACAGACTGCTCCCATCCCCTGCGCTCTCCAACAGACTGCTCCCATCCCCTGCGCTCTCCAACAGACTGCTCCCATCCCTGCGCTCTCCAACAGACTGCTCCCATCCCTGCGCTCTCCAACAGACTGCTCCCATCCCCTACGCTCTCCAACACACTGCTCCCATCCCCTGCGCTCTCCAACACACTGCTCCTATCCCCTGCGCTCTCCAACAGACTGCTCCCATCCCCTGCGCTCTCCAAAAGACTGCTCCCATCCCCTGCGCTCTCCAACAGACTGCTCCCATCCCCTGCGCTCTCCAACAGACTGCTCCCATCCCCTGCGCTCTCCAACAAACTGCTCCCATCCCCTGCGCTCTCCAACACACTGCTCCTATCCCCTGCGCTCTCCAACAGACTGCTCCCATCCCCTGCGCTCTCCAACAGACTGCTTCCATCACCTGCGCTCTCCAACAGACTGCTCCCATCCCCTGCGCTCTCCAACAGACTGCTCCCATCCCCTGCGCTCTCCAACACACTGCTCCCATCCCCTGCGCTCTCCAACATACTGCTCCCATCCCCTGAGCTCTCCAATAGACTGCTTCCATCCCCTGCGCTCTCCAACAGACTGCTCCCATCCCCTGTGCTCTCCAAAAGATTGCTCCCATCCCCTGCGCTCTCCAAAAGACTGCTCCCATCCCCTGCGCTCTCCAACACACTGCTCCCATCCGCTGCGCTCTCCAACACACTGCTCCCATCCCCTGCACTCTCCAACAGACTGCTCCCATCCCTTGCGCTCTCCAACTGACTGCTCCCATCCCCTGCGCTCTCCAACAGACTACTCCCATCTCCTGCACTCTCCAACAGACTGCTCACATCCCCTGCGCTCTCCAACAGAGTGCTTTCATCCCCTGCGCTCTCCAACAGACTGCTCCCATCCCCTGCGCTCTCCAACAGACTGCTCCCATCCTCTGCGCTCTCCAACACACTGCTCCCATCCCCTGCGCTCTCCAACAGACAGCTCCCATCCCCTGCGCTCTCCAACACACTGCTCCCATCCCCTGCGCTCTCCAACACACTGCTCCCATCCCCTGCGCTCTCCAACAGACAGCTCCCATCCTCTGCACTCTCCAACAGACTGCTCCCATCCCCTGCACTCTCCAACAGACTGCTCCCATCCCATGCACTCTCCAAAAGACTGCTCCCATCCTCTGCGCTCTCCAAAAGACTGCTCCCATCCCCTGCGCTCTCCAACAGCCTGCTCCCATCCCCTGCACTCTCCAACACACTGCTGACATCCCCTGCGCTCTCCAACAGCCTGCTCCCTTCCCCTGCGCTCTCCGAAAGACTGCTCCAATCCCCTGCGCTCTCCAACAGACTGCTTCCATCCCTTGCGCTCTCCAACAGACTGCTCCCATCCCCTGCGCTCTCCAACAGCCTGCTCCCTTCCCCTGCGCTTTCCAAAAGACTGCTCCCATCCCCTGCACTTTCCAACACACTGCTCCCATCCCCTGCGTTCTCCAACAGACTGCTCCCATCCCCTGCGCTCTCCAACAGACTGCTCCCATCCCCTGCGCTCTCCAACAGACTGCTCCCATCCCCTGTGCCCTCCAACACACTGCTCCCATCCCCTGCGCTCTCCAACTGACTGCTCCCATCCCCTGCGCTCTCCAACAGACTGCTCCCATCCCCTGCGCTCTCCAACACACTGCTCCCATCCCCTGCTCTCCAACACACTGCTCCCATCCCCTGCGCTCTCCAACAGACTGCTCCCATCCCCTGCGCTCTCCAACACACTGCTCCCATCCCCTGCGCTCTCCAACAGACTGATCCCATCCCCTGCACTCTCCAACAGACTGCTCCCATCCCCTGCGCTCTCCAACACACTGCTCACAACCCCTGCACTCTCCAACACACTGCTCCCATCCCCTGCACTCTCGACCACACTCCTCCCATCCCCTGCGCTCTCCAACAGACTGCTCCCATCCCCTGCGCTCTCCAACACACTGCTCCCATCCCCTGCACTCTCCAACACACTGCTGACATCCCCTGCGCTCTCCAACAGCCTGCTCCCTTCCCCTGCGCTCTCCGAAAGACTGCTCCAATCCCCTGCGCTCTCCAACAGACTGCTCCCATCCCCTGCGCTCTCCAACAGACTGCTCCCATCCCCTGCGCTCTCCAACAGCCTGCTCCCTTCCCCTGCGCTTTCCAAAAGACTGCTCCCATCCCCTGCGCTCTCCAACACACTGCTCCTATCCCCTGCGTTCTCCAACAGACTGCTCCCATCCCCTGCGCTCTCCAACAGACTGCTCCCATCCCCTGCGCTCTCCAACAGACTGCTCCCATCCCCTGCGCTCTCCAACAGCCTGCTCCCTTCCCCTGCGCTTTCCAAAAGACTGCTCCCATCCCCTGCGCTCTCCAACACACTGCTCCTATCCCCTGCGTTCTCCAACAGACTGCTCCCATCCCCTGCGCTCTCCAACAGACTGCTCCCATCCCCTGCGCTCTCCAACAGACTGCTCCCATCCCCTGTGCCCTCCAACACACTGCTCCCATCCCCTGCACTCTCCAACACACTGCTCCCATCCCCTGCGCTCTCCAACAGACTGCTCCCATCCCCTGCGCTCTCCAACACACTGCTCCCATCCCCTGCGCTCTCCAACAGACTGCTCCCATCCCCTGCGCTCTCCAACAGACTGCTCCCATCCCCTGTGCCCTCCAACACACTGCTCCCATCCCCTGCACTCTCCAACACACTGCTCCCATCCCCTGCGCTCTCCAACAGACTGCTCCCATCCCCTGCGCTCTCCAACACACTGCTCCCATCCCCTGCGCTCTCCAACAGACTGCTCCCATCCCCTGCGCTCTCCAACAGACTGCTCCCATCCCCTGCGCTCTCCAACAGACTGCTCCCATCCCCTACGCTCTCCAACACACTGCTCCCATCCCCTGCGCTCTCCAACACACTGCTCCCATCCCCTGCGCTCTCCAACACACTGCTCCCATCCCCTGCGCTCTCCAACACACTGCTCCCATCCCCTGCGCTCTCCAACAGACTGCTCCCATCCCCTGCACTCTCCAACACACTGCTCCCATCCCCTGCACTCTCCAACACACTGCTCCCATCCCCTGCGCTCTCCAACAGACTGCTCCCATCCCCTGCGCTCTCCAACAGACTGCTCCCATCCCCTGCGCTCTCCAACAGACTGCTCCCATCCCCTACGCTCTCCAACACACTGCTCCCATCCCCTGCGCTCTCCAACACACTGCTCCCATCCCCTGCGCTCTCCAACACACTGCTCCCATCCCCTGCGCTCTCCAACACACTGCTCCCATCCCCTGCGCTCTCCAACACACTGCTTTGCGTGTCTCTTCTCTCACCGAGTGCTTCTCACCCAACTATCTGCCACAGACTATCATACACAACGCAAGGAGAGGAAGAGGGTTAAAAAAATAAAGAAAAAGAAGGAAAGAAAGCAAAAAGGAAAAAAGAAGGAAACAAATAAGGAAGGAAGGAAAGAAAAAAGGAGAAAAGAAGGAAAGAAATAAGGAAACAAATAGGAAATGAAAGAAAGAAAAAGGATAAAAAGAAGGAAACAAATAAGGAAAGAAAGAAGGAAAGAAAAAAGGAGAAAAGAAGGAAAGAAATAAGGAAACAAATAAGGAACGAGAGAAAGAAGGAAAAAAAGAAATAAAGAAAGAAAGAAAACAGGAAAAGAGAAGGAAACAAATAAAGAAGCAAATAAGGAAAGAAGGAAAAAAAGGAAATAAGGAAACAAATGGGAAAAGAAAGAAGGAACTGAATAAAAAAGATAGGAAGAAAAAAGGAAAGAAAGAAGATGAGAAAGGAGGTGAGAAAAAAGGGAATAAAGAAAAAGAAAAAAGGAAAAAAGAAGGTAACAAGGAAAGAAAGAAGCTAAGAAATAAGGAAACATAGGGAAAGAAAGAAGGAAATAAAAATGGAAAAAATACCGTAAATAAAGGAGGAAATAACAAAAGAAATAAAGGAGGAAATAAGGAAAGAAAAGAGGAAAGAAGCAGCTAAAGAAAAAAGATAGGAAGAAATAAAGGAAAGAAAGAAGGAGACAAAGAAGGTGAGAAAAAAGGAGAGAAAGAAGAAAAGGAAAAAAGTAGGAAAATATAAGTATAGGAAAAAAGAAAGGAGGAAAGAAGGGAAAAATGGAGGAAAGAAGGAAAAAACAAGGAAAGAAAGAATGAACTAAAGAAAAAGAAAGATAAGACGAAATAAAGGAATAAGAAAGGAAAGAAAGAAAGGAGAGAAGGAAGGAAAAAGTAAATAAAGAGAAAGAAAGAAAGAAAGAAAGAAAGAAAGAAAGAAAGAAAGAAAGAAAGAAAGAAAGAAAGAAAAAAGAAGGAAAGAAATAAGATTACAAATAAGGAAAAAAGTAGGGGAAAAGAAAGCAAGGAGGAAAGAAGGAAAGAAAGAAGAAACTAAAAAAGAAAGATAGAAAGAAATAAAGGAAAGAAAGGAGAGAAGGAAGAGAGAAAGAAGGAAAAGGGAAATAAAGAAAAAGAATGGAAGAAAGAAAGAAAAAAATAAGGAAATAAAGGAAACAAATAAGGAAAGAAAGAAAAAAGGAAAGAAATAAGGAAAGAAGGAAATAAAAGAGGAAGGAGGAAAGAAAAGAAGAAATAAGGAAATAGAGAAAAATGAAAGCTAGGAAGAAAGAAAGAATGAACAACAGAAAAAGAAAGATAGAAAGAAATAAAGGAAAAAAGGAGAGAAAAATGAAAGAAAGAAAGAAAGAAAGAAAGAAAGAAAAAGGAAAAAATAGGGTAATAAAGAAGGAAACAAGGAAAGAAAGAAGAAAAGGGGAAAGAAAGAAACCTAGAAGGAAAGAAGGAAAGAAAGGAGGAAAGAAAAAAAGAAATAAGGAACTAAAGAAAAATGAAAGATAACAGGAAAGAGAAAAAAGAAAAGAAAGAAAGAATGAGAGAAAGAAAAAAGAAAGGAAAAGAGAAAGAAGGAAAGAATGAACATAAACATGAAAGAAAGAAGTAAAGAAAAATGAAAGAAAGAAGGAAACAAATAAGGAAACAAATAAGGAAAGAAAAGAGTAAAAAAGAAAGAAAGGAGGAAAGAAGGAGAGAAAGAAAGAAAAGGAAAAAGAAAAAGAATGTAAGACAAAGTAAAAAAGAAGGCAAAAAGAAGGAAACAAGGAAAGAAAGAAGAAAAGGGAAAGAAAGATCGGAGGAAAGAAGGAAAGAAAGGAGGAAAGAAGGTAACAATTAAAGAACAAAAGAAAAATGAAAGCTAGGAAGAAATAAAGAAAAGAAAGGAGAGAAAAAAGAAAGGAAAAAGAATGAAAAATAGAAAGAAAAAAAGAAAGAAGGAAAGAAATAAGGAAGGAAAAAGAAACGAAGGAAAGAAAAATTAAAGAAAGAAGGAAAGAAAGCTAGAAGCAACCAAAGAAAAAAGGAAAGAAACAAAGATGGAAAGAAAAAAGGAAAGAAATAAGAAAAGAATGAAAGAAAAAAAGGAAAGGATTAAACATACATAGTAACATAGTAACATAGTAACATAGTTAGTAAGGCCGAAAAAAGACATTTGTCCATCCAGTTCAGCCTATATTCCATCATAATAAATCCCCAGATTTACGTCCTTCTACAGAACCTAATAATTGTATGATACAATATTGTTCTGCTCCAGGAAGACATCCAGGCCTCTCTTGAACCCCTCGACTGAGTTCGCCATCACCACCTCCTCAGGCAAGCAATTCCAGATTCTCACTGCCCTAACAGTAAAGAATCCTCACCTTCCTTGGTATAAACAGATCCTCAGAATTAAGGAAGGAAAGAATCCGTGTGCAGAAAGGTCCAGAATCACTGCCACTAAATCTAGAGATCACAGCACGAGAAGCAGTGGGTCTGAGAGGCAGGACAGAGGTCTGCAGGCCTCCTGCACAGTGATGAAAAGTGCCCACTATGGATAGACAGATAGATATATAGTATACAGTGCCTTGTGAAAGTATTCGGCTCCCTGGAACTTTTCAACTTTTTCCCCACATACCATGCTTCAAACATAAAGATACCAAATATAAATTTTTGGTGAAGAATCAACAACAAGTGGAACACAATTGTGAAGTTGAAAGAAATTTATTGCTTATTTTAAATTTTTGTGGAAATTCAAAAACTGAAAAGTGGGGCGTGCAATATTATTCGGCCCCTTTACTTTCACTCCAGAAGTTCATTGTGGATCTCTGAATGATCCAATGTTGTCCTAAATGCCTAATGATGATGAATATAATCCACCTGTGTGTGATCAAGTCTCCGTATAAATGCACCTGCTCTGTGATAGTCTCAGGGTTCTGTGTGAAGCACAGAAAGCATCATGAAGACCAAGGAACACAACAGGCAGGTCCGTGATACTGTTGTGGAGAAGGTTAAAGCCGGATTTGGATACAAAATGATTTCCAAAACTTTAAACATCCCAAGGAGCACTGTGCAAGCGATGATATTGAAATGGAAGGAGTATCATACCACTGCAAATCTACCAAGACCCGGCCGTCCCTCTAAACTTTCATCTCAAACAAGGAGAAGACTGATCAGAGATGCAGCCAAGAGGCCCATGATCACTCTGGATGAACTGCAGAGATCTACAATGAACTTCTGGAGTGAGTTTGCTGCACTGAAAGTAAAGGGGCTGAATAATATTGCACGCCCCACTTTTCAGTTTTTGAATTTCCACAAAAATTTAAAATAAGCAATAAATTTCGTTCAACTTCACAATTGTGTTCCCTTTGTTGATTCTTCACCAAAAAATTTACATTTGGTATCTTTATGTTTGAAGCATGATATGTGGGAAAAGGTTGAAAAGTTCCAGGGGGGCAGAATACTTTCCCAAGGCACTGTAGATAATAAATAGATACTAGATAGATACATAATAGATAATAGATAGATGATAATTGATAGATGATAGATATATAATATATAGATATATAGTAGACTAGATGGTGGCCCGATTCTAGCGCATCGGGTATTCTAGAATATGCATGTCCACGTAGTATATTTCACAGCCCACGTAGTATATTGCCCAGCCACGTAGTATATTGCACAGTCACGTACTATATTGCCCAGCCACGTAGTATATTGCCCAGCCACGTAGTATATTGCACAGTCACGTACTATATTGCCCAGCCACGTAGTATATTGCACAGTCACGTACTATATTGCCCAGCCACGTAGTATATTGCCCAGCCACGTAGTATATTGCCCAGCCACGTAGTATATTGCCCAGCCACGTAGTATATTGCACAGTCACGTACTATATTGCCCAGCCACGTAGTATATTGCAGTCACATACTATATTGCCCAGCCACATAATATATTGCCCAGCCACGTAGTATATTGCCCAGCCACGTAGTATATTGCCCAGCCACGTAGTATATTGCACAGTCACGTACTATATTGCCCAGCCATGTAGTATATTGCCCAGCCACGTAGTATATTGCCCAGCCACGTAGTATATTGCCCAGCCACGTAGTATATTGCACAGTCACGTACTATATTGCCCAGCCACGTAGTATATTGCAGTCACGTACTATATTGCCCAGCCACATAATATATTGCCCAGCCACGTAGTATATTGCCCAGCCACGTAGTATATTGCCCAGCCACGTAGTAGTATATAATACAGCCCACATAATATATTGCACAGCCCACGCAGTATATAGCAATGTGGGCACCATATCCCTGTTAAAAAAAAGAATTAAAATAAAAATAGTTATATACTCACCCTCCGTTGGCCCCCGGATCGAAGTGGTTACCGATGCTCCTCGCGCGCTCTGGTCTGAAGAGTGCATTGCGGTCTCGCGAGATGATGACGTAGAGGTCTCGTGAGACCGCACGTCATCATCTTGCGAGACCGCAATGCATGGAGCGGTCACCGGGACGTCGCGAGGAGCGGGAAAGGAGTATATAACTATTTTTTATTTTTTTTATTATTTTTAACATTAGATCTTTTTACTATTAATGCGGCATAGGCAACATGAATAGTAAAAAGTTGGTCACACAGGGTTAATAGCAGCGTTAACCGAGTGCGTTATACCGCGGTCAACGCTGCCATTAACCATGTGTGAGCGCTGACTGGAGGGGAGTATGGAGCGGCCATTTTTCTGCAGGACTGTGCCCGTTGCTGATTGGTTGTGACTATTTTGCCACGACCAATCAGCGACTTGGATTTCCATGACAGAGGCCGCGACCAATGAATATCCGTGACAGACAGAAAGACAGAAAGACGGAAGTGACCCTTAGACAATTATATAGTAGATAATAGATAGATGATAGATAGATGATAGATAGATGATAGATATATAGTAGATAATAGATAGATAATTATAGATAGATAATAATGTAATAGATAGATAATAGACAGATAGATAGAAAGTAGATGTCACGCCTGCTGCATCTCCTCCTGGCTCCCGACATACTTATCCGTCCCTGCGCTCTCCCGGTGTGTGTGCGCGTCACCCAACCTCCTCACTTCCTGTCTCGTCGCCGGCTCCTGATTCTCGTCGGCTGCGCATGCGCACTTCGCTTTCCAACTCCAGCAGCACATGCGCACCTCCACAGGCTGATCTTCGGTCGCTCCTTTCCTCCTTTCTATGATCCTGGAGGTTCCTGACCCGGAAGTCCTCGGTACTCTTCCTATATCAGAAGCCTTTCCCCCTGTTCTGTGCCTGACTGTCAATTGTGTTTCACACTTGATCCAGGTCCCTCGCTTCCCTCCGTTTTTCTGTCTACCTGCCTGTCAGTCCAGTATTGTGCCCTGCCTTGTAGCCTGTGCTACCCTACCCTGTGACCTCTCTGTGTGATCTCCTAGTGCCACCCGTCCGTCCCTCTCTGCTCCTTGCCTGTTCCGTGTCTCCGGTCCCTCCTGAGTGTTCCTCCTCCATCGTCCCCTGTGGGATCCGTAGCAGCCCTTCCTGCAGTCTCCAGTCTCCGCTACCTGTTTCCTCGTCTGCTTTTTCGGGTGTCTCCTACCTCCTGTCCCCGGGTATCAGCTTCTGCGGCAATAGTCTCCCCTGGGTCTGCCCCTGACGGGGGTGGTCCACCAGGCCAGCTCATCCTTGGGAGGTTCGTTGTCACGGTCCTCCGGGTTCACCTTAAGGTACTGTCACACTAGACGATATCGCTAGCGATCCGTGACGTTGCAGCGTCCTCGCTAGCGATATCGTCCAGTGTGACAGGCAGCAGCGATCAGGCCCCTGCTGGGAGATCGCTGGTCGGGGAAGAAAGTCCAGAACTTTATTTCGTCGCTGGACTCCCCGTAGACATCGCTGAATCGGCGTGTGTGACACCGATTCAGCGATGTCTTCACTGGTAACCAGGGTAAACATCGGGTAACTAAGCGCAGGGCCGCGCTTAGTAACCCGATGTTTACCCTGGTTACCAGCGTAAAAAAACAAACACTACATACTTACATTCAGCTGTCTGTCCCTTGCCGTCTGGTTCCTGCACTGACTGCTGGCCGTAAAGTGAAAGCAGAGCACAGCCACAGCGGTGAGTCACCGCTGTGTGACTCACCGCTGTGCTGTGCTTTCACTTTCACTTTACGGCCAGCAGTCAGTGCAGGAACCAGACGGCAAGGGACAGACAGCTGAATGTAAGTATGTACTGTTTGTTTTTTTACGCTGGTAACCAGGGTAAACATCGGGTTACTAAGCGCGGCCCTGCGCTTAGTTACCCGATGTTTACCCTGGTTACCGGGGACCTCGGGATCGTTGGTCGCTGAAGAGCGGTCTGTGTGACAGCTCTCCAGCGACCAAACAGCGACGCTGCAGCGATCCGGATCGTTGTCGGTATCGCTGCAGCGTCGCTAAGTGTGACGGTACCTTTAGGAGTTCCACCAACCTCACAGTAGATGATAGATAATAGATAGTAGATAATAGATAGAACATAGACAGTTTCAATTTCTTCTATGTGGAGGATCCACATGGAAACATAAATATAATTAAGTTGGTTATTTTTTCTCTTTCCAACTTGATGAAACTTATGAAATATCCCAGTAATGACAGTAATAGCCGATACTGAGTCACACATCTGACGGGGCGCTGCTTTCTGTTTTCTTTTTTTTATCGGCCTGGAGGACATAATGATTTCACTAGATTTCAGGGTTGTTTTTGAGAGAAAAATAATTGTTTTTTTGACATTGTAGAATGACGAGGAGCAAAGTCCAGATGACGTACTGGCTGGAGAGTGACCAACGTACTGGGGTCTAAGGGGTAAGGTTTCTCCTTGTGGAGAGTGACGTACCAGCTCTGGCTTGTCAAGGTAAGGAGGTTTATTCGCCGTGCAATGCTCCTCTGGGAAATTTAATATGCAAATTGCCTCTTCAGAGAAAAAGAGGACTTGAACTCTTTAGCACCACGAGTTGGAAGTAGCGATCCTACAAGTCACAATCAACCCTTTAACGAGTCGTGCAATATGACTTAGGATAAAAGCCAAATCAGTATCTCAATTTGCAGACACGGTGTTTCGGGCTGTTGGCCCTTGTCAGTGCGAAGCATGAGAACTAATTTGGCTAGGTCGGAGGCTCAGATCGCTACTTCCAGTAGGTGGCGCTATAGAGTTCAAGTCCTCTTTTTCTCTGAAGAGGCAATTTGCATATTACATTTCCCAGAGGAGCATTGCACGGCGAATAAGCCTCCTTACCTTGACAAGCCAGAGATGGTATGTCACTCTCCATAAGGAGAAACGTTACCCCTTGGACCCCAGTCCAGAGCCTCTCACCTAGCCAAATCAGTTCTCATGCTTCGCAATGATGAGGGCCAACAGCCCGAAACACCATGTCTGCAAATTGAGATACTGATTGGGCTCTTACCCTAAGTCATATTGCACGACTCGTTAAAGGGTTGATTGTGACTTGTAGGATCGCTACTTCCAACAGGTGGCGCTATAGAGTTCAAGTCCGCTTTTTCTCTGAAGAGGCAATTTGCAGCATACTGATGGTTTCCTCCTTCCTTGTGTACTAATACTTACAAGGACTGTAGAAAAGAGGACAGATTATACTTTATGGGCTTTTCCCATTTGTGGGGTCTCACAGAACACATCATCCACCTGAGGAGCAGGGGTATTCTGATGCCCATGTCATTTAGTAATCCATACACATATGGCTTATAGACATCTGCAACATGGGAAATCCCATGGCAAGGACGGGTGTGGGGTCTAGAGGGGCTAAGATGGCACTGACCTCCTCTCTAGTGGTGTCAAGTGGACTATGGGACCACCTATTAACTAGGAAAACACACCCTACAAATGGCTGCTCCTGATTGGCTGATGCCACTCGTTACAATGTATCCAGTTCCTTCCAGTCTGGCACTGTCATGGGTTTACCGTGACAGAAAGTAGCCAGAAGACCGCAGCGTCTGATTTCTCCTACTCCTGCACTGATTAGAAGCACTTCACCTTCGTATTAAATGGTATAAGTTTCTTCGGGCAGTGCAGGGTTTAATCCGCTCAGATGGGAGCCCCTGGAAGGTTTCCTGCATTAAAGCTCTCAGCTGTGCACTGTTAGCCACCCACACCTCCTATATAAACTGGGTCCAGGCTAGCACTAATTGTCAGAGGTAGCTTATGCTGCATGGCTTGGAGGTTGTTGTTGCAGAAGGCATTTGGTGGCTTTATCTGTGACTGTTGCTAGGTTTTGAGTGTGTTTTAATTCCCTTCTCCTACTTTGGTTTTTACCCCATCCTCCACACTTCGGTGTTTACATGAGTATATTTGTATCTTTTTGTATTTTTTGTTACCCCTTTATTACCTTGTTAGTCTGGGTGGTGTACTACGGTACATTACTACTCCCCTCCTCCCTGGATGGGGGGAAGGGTACAGACTGAGGGCGTATTCAGGAGCTAAGGCAAAGTACGCGGCCCCAGCATCTTCACCATCAGAAGTAAACCGGAGAACACGGCGAGGTAGGGTGCCACTAGTGACAGGGAAGGAGACGCCTCGTCCTGGAACATCCGACAACATAGTCTTGACAGGCACACTCTGATTTGCTGATTGGTTTTGTTTCAGTGATGAGATTACTAAAATGACTTTTATATCATAGTGGCTCAGTGTTTAGCACTGTATGGGGGCTCAGTGGTTAGCACTTTTACTTCGCAGTGCTGGGGTCCTGGGTTCAAATCCCACCAAGGACAACATCTGCACCGAGTTTATATGTTCTCCCCATGCTTGCATCGGTTTCCTACGGTTTCCTTCCACTCTCCATAGACATACTGATAGGGAATATAGATTGTGAGCCCCAATGGGGACAGTGATGATAATGTATGTAGAGCGCTGTTGAATTAATAGCGCCATATAAGTTTGTAAAATAAATAGATCAGGAAAGGACCCAAAAAGGCTTATGCCATAGGACCCGGTACTATAGCTGGAGAGAAGGGTGGAGTCGCGAACCAGATCAAAGCAAAGGTGGAGACGTAAAAATGTGTGACAGGAGATCCTGCATGAACTGGTTACACCCAGGTGAGAAATGTGCATCCTTCAGTCTCAGGATCCATCACCCATGACAAGTTTACTTCTCTTCATATTTGTTTGATGATTATAAATAGGAAAGATCAAGTCAACGATGAAGACTCCATTCATAGCCGCCACCGTGCGCATAGCAGTATTCCGTGTGACGTGAAATGGGGGTATTGTCCAACCATTGTGCTAAGATCTTATTCTTCTGGGTAAGGTAGGACTCGTCCATGGAGGGAAGAGAGGTGCCATCCTAATCCTTCTATTCCAAAATAACAAAAGAAGCCATGGAACGGAACTGGTGGTAAATAAAGGGAAACACAATGTCTGTGCACAGGAGGGGTTACTATTCATACATGAGTGACGGAAAAAAAAAGGATGAAGAGTGTTAGCTGCAATTTACAAATGACAGCGATCTGGAAAGATAAAGGGGTGAACACCGGCGTGTGTCTGCCCTCTCACACGCACATACACACGTAATACACAGACTAGAGATGAGCTGTTGTCCCCACATTGTTCCCGCCAACCAATATACTTTTCCCATTCCCAAACGCTAAAAGCAAGAATTGATTGGCAGTATCCGTCCACTACCCCTGTAGTAGACAACCGGATCAAAACTTTAGGTGCGTGACCCCCAAGACTCCCGCTCCAATGAAGTCTAGTGACATGTCTCCACCCATAGGTGGACAGCAGCAGTAGATAGATGTGTGTTCATTAAAGATGGAAACCTGGGGAAAGTCCGGATATCTTTTCAGCATTGTCATACATCAGGTTGAGAAATCAGTAAAAAAAAATACCAATCATTGACTGGAAAGGTTACAAGGAAATGTGACTGAGAAAGCAGCCCCAAGACATGAGTACACAAGGAGGAATGTCTGCCGAGGTCGCCCAGTTTGGTATTTGGTGCCCCAAGTCAGAAGGTAAACTTTGTGACTTCTCAAAACTATGAACAACAATATAGAGGAACATGCAAATACATCTTTGAGAATGACAGTCTCAAGAGACATATCTACATGGACGTCCACTTATAAGATGAGATTGGTGAAAATCCATGAGCAAAGACCTCCCGAAAATAAAGAGGTCTCTTGCGTCTAAAACAATCTTGGAGCTTCTCAAGTCAAATCAAATTATTAAATTCCATCATCTAGTAGGTGGTGGTCATCCTTATCTCCAAGGAGCCGCACTAAGGTTCCCCGTTTACTAATTCTCCCTTTATTAGGAAACAGTTTGGGTAGCCACAATTATATACATAAAAAAGTCGTTTAGTGGTCAAGCAGTCAGCATGCACCCAATCTTTAGGCACAGCTGCCAGACGGGGCGCACACAGGTGAGACGGACCTCCCAGCTAGCTCTCCAGGCAGCACTATTTGCAATCTACTACACAATCTGTGTTATGGATTATACCCTGAATGCCCATTCTGGTTTGTACTGATTGTTCCCTGCCTGTATCCTCTGTTGAACCTCCCGGACTCTGACCTGGCTATACCAGACTTCAATTTTGATTCTAATTCTGTCCTTGCATTTCATTCTCTGGTTTGTGTCTCCAACCTTTTTAGTTTTCCTTCAATGCGTTCCACCAGTCAGCAGCTACTTTGCGGATGCAACCTTAGAGCCCCTGAAACAAAGCTCTGATCTTTATGGATGGGGAGAATGGTGAATATTAGGGAACACCTAAAAAAAATGATGGAGACTGTGCAAACAAGATTTGGAGCTGTTGAGGAGATTGCTAAAAGCACTTACTAAATTCCTGTGTTTGTGATGAGCTGGTGGTCATCTGACACATGAGAGAATGGAGCAGTCATATGTGAAGAAGCAAGGCCAGGATATGGCAGGGAGATAGGAATCAGACGATAAGAACCCACTCCAAAGAGGAAACAGCTGGTCACCTGTGAGATGGTTATCAGATCAGCCCACAGGGTTTATCAGAGACACCAAAACAAGAAGGAGGGTGAATGGTGTGGAGATCCAGACCATTGACCCGTGACTACAACATGGTGGCAGGTGGAGACCAACCATGGCTGGTGACGAGATACCCAATCCTGAGAATGTAAATCACTACAATATGAGGGATGAGGACTAGGAATGATGAAAATGTGCAACTTAAGTCAAGCCAAACACTTGCAGGCTATTGAAAAACCAAGAGCACAATGTTATCACCAATAATAATGTAAATCCATTCACTATATCACAGGGACTGTTCGAGCATACATCAGCCGCAGGCTTATGCAGAAAAGGGACCTTTTTTAGCAAAAACAAGCTACTTTTTGTGTGCAGGTAGTTCCTTTAGATACCAATGAATGACCTCTTACATTTGTGTGTATCAAGTTTTTCTGTAATGCTCCAGTTATAGATAATCATGTCCCAAGTAAAACAGTTTATTCTCCCACAATGTCTGAATGGCGATGGTTCTGCTGAAAGCTGAAATCTGCAATAGGATTTGGACCCAGGTGAATACAGGAAAAGTACAATACAGATCGGGGAACAGACTGATACCAAGAATCTTCCGGAGGATGTCATCTTCTGCATACTGGTAAGGACCTCAGGGAAGAGAAACGGCCCCAGCTCAGGGCTTAAATTAATGGAGACAAACTGAAAAAGAAACAATTACCGACCATGGAAGTTTAATTTGGAAATTTCACTGATCAATGATGATTTATAGGACGTTGTTACTACAGAGACACCTCAAATTAATAATAATGGGACAAAAAAAACAAACAAAGAGACAAGAACCGTCATTAGATTCTTAGTGGAGGATGATCAACTGATCCACAGAAAACATGAGAGCAGTGATGAAGGCATGTGGGATGCACTGAAAAAGCTGCATGAGAGATCCAGCCTAAACAAGGCAAGTTTCAAAGTAAACAGTACAAAATGAGACAGTGCCAAGTAAAGGTACCTTCACACTGAACAACTTACCAATGATCACGACCAGCGATACGACCTGGCCGTGATTGTTGGTAAGTCGTTGTGTGGTCCCTGGGGAGCTGTCACACAGACAGCTCTCTCCAGCGACCAACGATCAGGGGAACGACTTCGGCATCGTTGAAACTGTCTTCAACGATGCCGAAGTCCCCGGATAACCAGGGTAAATATCGGGTTACTAAGCGAAGCCCTGCGCTTAGTAACCCGATATTTACCCTGGTTACCAGTGAACACATCGCTGGATCGGCGTCACACACGCCGATCCAGCAATGACAGCGGGTGATCAGCGACCAAAAAATGGACCGGACCATTCCCCAACGACCAACGATCTCCCAGCAGGGGCCTGATCGTTGGTCACTGTCACACATAACGAGATCGTTAGCGGGATCGTTGCTACATCACAAAAAGCGTGACGTTGCAACGATGTCGTTAACGATATCGTTATGTGTGACGGTACCTTTAGACCAAAACTGAGATCAGTGGGAGAAGATACAAAAGACAGTGTCAGGCTGTGATGGTCTTCGGTAACGAAGAGGGGCCTCAAACTGTCTCTGGAACTGGGACGCTAACTATCCTCGTCCCGGGGGTACTCTTGAAGGAAGAGAGGCCCGGGTCTCCAATCTTACTATGCTCAGGGTAAACCCTGATCTGTCCCCTCCCCAACCCCATGAAGCATGGGACAGAAATATAAGGTAAACAAGACACAAAAACAAAACAGGGATAACAGAAAACCTATAAAATACAATGTCACGCTCATGCCCTGACTGGTGGGCGTGAGCTCGGGGGATTTGTGGCCCCACTGTGCCACAAACCAGACTACCCTGGAAGGGGCGTGACTATGACAGCTGCCTGGGTTTTCACTGGAGCCTCTGATGGTGAGGACAGGCTTGTGCAGCAGGCAGCTGCCAGGTGCTACTCCAGGGTGGTGTCTGGCTGTGGCTGCTGATCCCACTTGGGAGACAGGAACACCAGGATTGGTGCGGGCATTAGGCAGGACTGGCAGAAGAGCACGGCTGGAACACAGACGAGTAGGCTGGCAGAGACACGGCAGAGAACACAGGACTGGCTAGGACAGCAGGAACACAGGACTGGAAGGCAGGGCTGGAACGGCAGGAACACAGGATTGGGAGGCACTGCAGAGAACACAGGACTGGAAGGCAGGGCAGGAACGGCAGGAACACAGGATTGGGAGGCACTGCAGAGAACATAGGACTGGAAGGCAGGGCAGGAACGGCAGGACTGGCAGGAACACAGGATTGGTTGATGTGGTATATGAAGGAACAGGTAGGGGCCTGTTCACACTGGAGGTGCAGGTACAGATATGTAGTTTGGAGGAACAGGTAGGGACCTGTTCACACTGGAGGTGCAGGAACAGATATGAAATATGAAGGAACAGGTAGGGACCTGTTCACACAGGAGAGGAGTGCAAGACTGCAGATAGGAGTGGAAAAGCAGCAAGAGATAGCGTAGCAACAAAGGCTGAGCAGAGCCACAAAGAATGTGGAGAGAAGCTGCAGCAAGAGATACTGCAGAAGCTAAGCAGAGTGGAACCGCAAGGATTGCAGAGAGGAACTGCAGCAAGAGGTTTCTGCAGCAACGGGAGCGGAGCAGAGTAGAACGGAGCAGAACCGCAGGAGTGCGGAGCAGCGGCAAAGCCACCAAGATACAGAGCAGGCAGAGCCGCAAGAGTGCGGAGTGTAAGCAGACTGAGAACACAAGGAAAGACACAGCAGGGAAGGAAGCCACAGACAAGAAGACCGAGATAAGACTAAGTACAGACAAGGCAATGGAACAAGACACAGGGACAAAGACACAGGGACAAAGACACAGGGACCAGGATATTCTGCCTCCTGGAGGGCGGACAAAGATCAAGGCAATAGCACAGAGAAAAGCCTCCAGAGAGGGAGTAACTCAGAGCAAGGCCAGGCAAACTCAGCAGCTAAACACTAACTGAGCTAACACATTGCACAGGCCCAGACCACAGGGTGGAGCTGCACTATATACAGGAGGCCTCTTGGTAATTGGTCAGGAACTGATTGGACAGGTGCACCTGATTCCTATAAGAACCAGAGAGTTCAGGCGCCGGCCCCCTATACACATAGCCATGAGGCATGCACAGAGCAGAGACATAGAACATGGAGCTGGCCAGAAACAGAAACCACATCATGGCCTGGAGCAGTGGGTAAGATAGTGTGAGAGATGTGAGGCCATGATGTGATGCCAGCAGAGTTGTTACAGTACCCCCCCCCCTTTACGGCCCCTCTTCTTCAAGCCCGCCAGAATAACTTGTAGAAGAAGGATAGGAGCACACATAGTCATAGCCATCACAACATTCCCCTGGTAACATGAGGTATATGAGACATTAGAGATCTCAGGTTGCCCAGTCTCTTTGAGTCCAGTAAGATCAGCTTCCCACACAGAAGACACAAGGGCCAGGACTTCTTTCACCTGGTTAATTGAAAGCAGGGACTTGGAAGCTTGCGATTTGACCACAACATAATGTGATTCCTTGGAAACTGAAGACACATTCACTGGATCCAACTTAAGCCCATCATTACAAGAAAATTGGACCTTCTCCTTTAGACCGGTGGGAAGCAGAGATGAGAATACTTCTGTCTTGGGACCTTCACCAAATAGCCAGATGGAAACTGGAGGCATACATACAGGAAACATCTTCAGCCTGGTACCCTGAAAAAACTGGACCTCCTCTTCTAGATTAGAGGATGAGTAAGTCTCTGTCTTAGTATCAAGTAGCCACTTGGAAGCAGAAGGCATACATTCAGGAAGCCCCATCAGCTTGTTACTCAGACAAAACGGGACCATCTCTTCCTCCGGACTGGTGAAGAACAGAGATGCAAGAGCTTCAGCTTCAACTTCTTCATCCACCTGCCACATGGAATCTGAAGGCACCATTACAGGAAGCATCTTCTTCCCAAAGTTCAGAGAAAATTTTTTAGTGACAGTGATGTTCCTGGGAACTGGTCACTGGTATTGTGACTGGAGGTGTGCGGAGAGGACGCCACTGCTTTCTTTACTTCAGTGAGGTCAGCACACCGTGACTCAATAGCCAGCTGATTAAGTGGCGAAGATATCAACACTGTAGATTGACCTTGCAGTTTAGGAACAAGAAACTTCTGGAGACTTGATAGCTCCAAACGCAGAACCATGCTGGGTCTTCGGACCGGAACAGGCAGCAGAGTATCAGGTTCAGAACGACCGACGGGCGGACTGGTCAACAAGTGGAAAACAAATCTCTCCGCATATAATGCTCCGATTTGGAGCTGTAGTTGTCCCTTCAACACTGGACTGTTCATAAGTAGGGCTCGAGCATTACCAAACACCTTCACAGGATTCTGGAGTAGTGGAACAGGAATCACACTTAGACTCCGTCTGGTTAGCAACTTGAATATATCTGCAGGGCCGAAGCTCCCACAAGGCACTGGAACAGACTCAGACTTTAGCGGAAGGGAATTATTCTCACCAAGGGCAGTCTCTCCTACTGGCCCGAGGTTTTGGAGCTTTAGATCCCCTGGACAGAGGCTATCCAGGTGTCCCTCACAACAGCAGCGACATAGTAAGCCCTTCTTACGACTGGTCTTAGACTGGTGCCTTGCCAGTCCACTCTTGACAGTCTTTTTGGGTTCTATTTGAGTAGCTGCTTTAACGGGTAGAGGAACTAGAGGATCACAGACGGTCATGGCTTGACGTGGAGGTTTCTTCACGGGTTTCGCCCGTCTGGAGCGCCTCTCGGATCTAGATGGGGAAGACTTCACAGGAGCAGCAGGACGAGGCATGTCAAAGACTTTACGGAAGGCCACCAGGAAGGCCCCAAGACTCATGACGATAGGATCCCCTGCTTCCCAGAGGGGACAAATCCATAATAAAGCATCTCCTGCTAGGTAGGACATGATGTAGCCCACCTTAATCAGGTCAGAGGGAAAACAAGCTGCATTTTGCAGGATGTAGCGCAAGCACTGTTCCAGGAAGCTTTGGCATTCCTCTGGATTCCCATAGAACCTAGGTGGGTCTGCTGGGTTGTGCTCTTCCTCATAGGCCCGGAGTTGATTGTAGAGAGCGTTTGAAATTATGATTGGGCCCGAGGTCTCCTCAATTGGAATGACACAGGGCGGAACAAATTCTTCAGCTTGCTCATACTGGTAGAGAGAAAGTTCATCATGCTCTGAGAGCGGTAGGACATGGGATACAGCGGAGGCCATGGCCTGTGCAAACTGTCACGCTCACGCCCTGACTGGTGGGCGTGAGCTCGGGGGGTTTGTGGCCCCACTGTGCCACAAACCAGACTACCCTGGAAGGGGCGTGACTATGACAGCTGCCTGGGTTTTCACTGGAGCCTCTGATGGTGAGGACAGGCTTGTGCAGCAGGCAGCTGCCAGGTGCTACTCCAGGGTGGTGTCTGGCTGTGGCTGCTGATCCCACTTGGGAGACAGGAACACCAGGATTGGTGCGGGCATTAGGCAGGACTGGCAGAAGAGCACGGCTGGAACACAGACGAGTAGGCTGGCAGAGACACGGCAGAGAACACAGGACTGGCTAGGACAGCAAGAACACAGGACTGGAAGGCAGGGCAGGAATGGCAGGAACACAGGATTGGGAGGCACTGCAGAGAACACAGGACTGGAAGGCAGGGCAGGAACGGCAGGACTGGCAGGAACACAGGATTGGTTGATGTGGTATATGAAGGAACAGGTAGGGGTCTGTTCACACTGGAGGTGCACGTACAGATATGTAGTTTGGAGGAACAGGTAGGGACCTATTCACACTAGAGGTGCAGGAACAGATATGTAGTTTGGAGGAACAGGTAGGGACCTGTTCACACTGGAGGTGCAGGAACAGATATGAAATATGAAGGAACAGGTAGGGATATATAGTTTGGAGGAACAGGTAGGGACCTGTTCACACAGGAGAGGAGTGCAAGACTGCAGATAGGAGTGGAAAAGCAGCAAGAGATAGCGTAGCAACAAAAGCTGAGCAGAGCCACAAAGAATGTGGAGAGAAGCTGCAGCAAGAGATACTGCAGAAGCTAAGCAGAGTGGAACCGCAAGGATTGCAGAGAGGAACTGCAGCAAAAGGTTTCTGCAGCAACGGGAGCGGAGCAGAGTAGAACGGAGCAGAACCGCAGGAGTGTGGAGCAGCGGCAAAGCCACCAAGATACAGAGCAGGCAGAGCCGCAAGAGTGCGGAGTGTAAGCAGACTGAGAACACAAGGAAAGACACAGCAGGGAAGGAAGCCACAGACAAGAAGACCAAGATAAGACTAAGTACAGACAAGGCAATGGAACAAGACACAGGGACAAAGACACAGGGACCAGGATATTCTGCCTCTTGGAGGGCGGACTACAAGATCAAGGCAATAGCACAGAGAAAAGCCTCCAGAGAGGGAGTAACTCACAGCAAGGCCAGGCAAACTCAGCAGCTAAACACTAACTGAGCTAACACATTGCACAGGCCCAGAGCACAGGGTGGAGCTGCACTATATACAGGAGGCCTCTTGGTAATTGGTCAGGAACTGATTGGACAGGTGCACCTGATTCCTATAAGAACCAGAGAGTTCAGGCGCCGGCCCCCTATACACATAGCCATGAGGCATGCAGAGAGCAGAGACAAAGAACATGGAGCTGGCATTAAAGAGAAAGCACATCATGGCCTGGAGCAGCGGGTAAGATTGTGTGAGAGATGTGAGGCCATGCTACGATGCCAGCAGAGTTGTTACATACAAAAACACTAACCAACAATAGGGGGGAGGATAGGGTCAGAGAGGAATAAACTAAAAAGGACCAGGGACCAGGAGATAAACACACACGTACTACAGCAAACCACAGAACACTACTACAACTCTACTCCAAACACTTAGCTTTAGTAGAGCGTACAGGAAGATGAATCTTTCACCGGCAGGAACAAGAAAGCCTGACAAGTTTTTGAAGGAAGAGGCAATGAACAGATCAGAAGAAGCTGAAATGGAGCTGCATGTTTCTGACAGCATAGAAGGACTCATTAACCTATTAAGCACCAGAGGAAACTAAATCCATTTAATATGGGACATAAATCACACCATCTCTAAAGAAGACCTTTGATTCATTATCCAACATAATTGTCAAATTCCAGGTCTTCCAGGGGGCCGTGACACCCTCGTGACAGACAGCCATAGTTATTACAGCCAAATTAGTATGCGGCTTTCAGGACACACTGCACTGATGAATGCAGTACAGAATAGACATGAGACAGGCAAGAATTTACAAAGATCATAGTTACATAGTTATTAAGGTTGAAGGAAGACTATAAGTCCATCTAGTTCACCTCATAGCCTAACCTAACATGCCCTAACATGTTGATCCAGAGGAACCCATGTGGCAAATAGTAAGCTCCACCTTGGGGAAAAAAAATTCCTTCACGACTCCACATACGGCAATCAGACTAGTTCCCTGGATCAACGCCCTATCAAGGAATCTAGTGTATATACCCTGTAACATTATACTTTTCCAGAAAGGTATCCAGTCCCCTCTTAAATTTACAGTAAAGAATCCGTGTCTGTTATTATGCTTAAACCTTTTTTCCTCCAAACGTAGAGGATGCCCCCTTGTCCCTGTTTCAGGTCTATGATTAAAAAGATCATCAGAAAGGTCTTTGTACTGTCCCCTCATATATTTATACATTAAAATGAGATCACCCCTTAGTCTTCGTTTTTCCAAACTAAATAGCCCCAAGTGTAATAACCTATCTTGGTATTGCAGACCCCCCAGTCCTCTAATAACCTTGGTCGCTCTTCTCTGCACCCGCTCCAGTTCAGCTATGTCTTTCTTAAACACCGGAGACCAGAACTGTGCACAGTATTCTAAGTGTGGTCGAACTAGTGACTTGTATAGAGGTAAAATGATGTTCTCCTCATGAGCATCTATGCCTCTTTTACTGCATCCCATTATTTTATTTGCCTTTGTAGCAGCTGCCTGACACTGGCCAATGAATATGAGTTTGTCATCCACCCATACACCCAGGTTTCATTGACGGTTTTGCCCAGAGTTTTAGAATTAAGCACATAATTATACATCTTATTACTTCTACCCAAGTGCGTGACCTTACATTTATCCCCATTAAAGCTCATTTGCCATTTATCAGCCCAAGCTTCTAGTTTACATAAATCCTCCTGTAATATAAAATTGTCCTCCTCTGTATTGATTACCCTGCAGAGTTTAGTGTCATCTGCAAATATTGAAATTCTGCTCTGAATGCCCCCTACAAGGTCATTAATAAATATGTTAAAAAGAAGAGGGCCCAATACTGACCCCTGTGGTACCCCACTGCTATCCGCTACCCAGTCCGAGTGTGCTCCATTAATAACCACCCTTTGTTTCCTATCCCCGAGCCAGCTCTCAACCCACTTACACATATTTTCCCCTATCCCCATTATTCTCATTTTATGTATCAACCTTTTGTGTGGCACCGTATCAAAAGCTTTTGAAAAGTCCATATACACTACATCCACTGGGTTCCCTTGGTCCAATCCGGAACTTACCTCTTCATAGAAGCTGATCAGATTAGTCTGACATGAACGGTCCCTAGTAAACCCGTGCTGATACTGGGTCATGAGGTTATTCCTCTTCAGATGCTCCAGTATAGCGTCCCTTAGAATGCCCTCCAGGATTTTACCCACAGTAGAGGTTAAGCTTACTGGCCTATAATTTCCGAGTTCAGTTTTTGTCCCCTTTTTGAATATTGGCACCACATTTGCTATACGCCAGTCCTGTGGTACAGACCCTGTTATTATGGAGTCTTTAAAGATTAAAAATAATGGTCTATCAATGACTGTACTTAATTCCTGCAGTACTCGAGGGTGTATCCCATCCGGGCCCGGAGATTTGTCAATTTTAGTGATTTTTAGACGCCGCCGCACTTCCTGCTGGGTTAAGCAGGTGACACTTAATGGGGAATTTTTATCACTAGTCATTTTGTCTGCCATGGGATTTTCTTGTGTAAATACTGATGAAAAAAAGTCATTTAGCAGATTGGCTTTTTCCTCATCCTCATCCACCATTTCACCCAGACTATTTTTAAGGGGCCAACACTATCATTTTTTAGTTTCTTAATAATAATAATAATAATAATCTTTATTTATATAGCGCCAACATATTCCGCAGCGCTTTACAGTTTAACAGTTTCAAACACAAAAGTCATAAGTAACAACGTTAACAATACAATAATTAAAGCACAATAAGCCGCCCCTGCTCGTGAGAGCTTACAATCTACAATGAGGTGGGGGAGATACAAAGTACAGGTGTGTATTTACAATGATGTATTTACAATCATGGTCCAGCCATCTTCAGAGGGTGGGGGATAGATGGGGATAGTGAATGGGCTACACACACACAAACATAACATAACTTTGATTAGTGAACGTGATAGGCCGCTCTGAACAAATGTGTTTTGAGCGAGCGCCTAAAACTATGCAAATTATGGATGGTCCTTATATCTTGGGGTAGAGCATTCCAGAGGATTGGCGCAGCACGGGAGAAGTCTTGGAGTCGGGAGTGGGAGGTACGGATTAGTGCAGAGGTTAGCCGAAAGTCATTTGCAGAGCGCAGTGGTCTGTTAGGCTGATAGACAGAAATGAGGGAGGAGATGTAAGGGGGGCCGCACTGTGGAGAGCTTTGTGGGTGAGAACAAGTACCGTATATACTCGAGTATAAGCCGAGATTTTCAGCCCAAATTTTTGGGCTGAAAGTGCCCCCCTCGGCTTATACTCGAGTCACGGTAGCGGTGGGGTCGGCGGGTGAGGGGGAGAGGGCGCTGAGGTATACTTACCTAGTCCCAGCGATCCTCGCGCTGTCCCTGCCGTCCCACGGGCTTCGGCGCTGCAGTTTCTTCCTCTCTTCAGCGGTCACGTGGGACCGCTCATTACAGAAATGAATAAGCGGCTCCACCTCCCATAGGGGCGGAGCCGCTTATTCATTTCTCTAATCAGCGGTGCCGGTGACCGCTGACAGAGAAAGAAGCTGCGGCACCGAAGACAGGAGGGGACAGCGCGAGGATCACCAGGACTAGGTAAGTATAGCATATTCACCTGTCCTCGTTCCAGCCGCCGGGCGCCGATCCATCTTCCCGGCCGGCGCCTCCATCTTCCCGGCGTCTCTGCTCTCTGACTGATCAGGCAGAGGGCGCGATGACGCATATAGTGTGCGCGGCGCCCTCTGCCTGATCAGTCAGAGCAGAGACGCCGGGAAGATGGAGGCGCCGGAACGAGACGCCGGGAGCTGCAATCAAGGGAGGTGAGTATGTGTTTTTTTTTCTTTATTGCGGCAGCGGCGGCACAAATTTATGTGGAACATCTATGGGGCACAGTGAACGGTGCAGAGCACCGTATATGGCACAGCACAGCTATGTATGGGGCACAGTGAACGGTGCAGAGCACCGTATATGGCACAGCACAGCTATGTATGGGGCACAGTGAACGGTGCAGAGCACCGTATATGGCACAGCACAGCTATGGGGCACAGTGAACGGTGCAGAGCACCGTATATGGCACAGCACAGCTATGGGGCACAGTGAACGGTGCAGAGCACCGTATATGGCACAGCACAGCTATGGGGCACAGTGAACGGTGCAGAGCACCGTATATGGCACATCTATGGGGCACAATGAACGGTGCAGAGCACCGTATATGGCACATCTATGGGGCACAATGAACGGTGCAGAGCACCGTATATGGCACAGCTAGGGGGCACAATGAACGGTGCAGAGCACTATATGGTTCACACCTATGGGGAAATATGAACGGTGCAGAGCACTATATGGCACAGCTATGGGGAAATAATGATCTATTTTTATTTTTGAAATTCACCGGTAAATGCTGCATTTCCACCCTAGGCTTATACTCGAGTCAATAAGTTTTCCCAGTTTTTTGTGGCAAAATTAGGGGGGTCGGCTTATACTCGGGTCGGCTTATACTCGAGTATATACGGTACTTTGAATTGTATCCTGTTTCTTACTATTTATGTAGTAAAGGCAAGGTTTACAACTGCGTCTTCATACTTCTACATTCCACAGAAAGTGATGCGAGAGGGAAAGAAGATGAAGTTTAACTTTTGGGTATCGCTCAGATTTATATTTAATAGGACTGGAGGGCTGAAATGAAAGGGTTAATCACAACGAGAATTCTGTTGAAGAAGAGGAAGAAGTGGATGGTCAGAAATAGGCTTATTCATCGTTTGGCTCTTCGACTTCCAATTAGTAAGTTCATTTTTCTGATAAGTTTGGTCTTTTGTGGAATGATCAGTAAACTATAGGCAGGAAAGGAGAATAGAAACGGAGTGTGAGATCGTGGAGTGATTATGAAGGGAAAAGCTTAAACCCTGGAGGGTCATTGTGGGAGAGCCACGAATAGTCATAGGTAAGTCAATGAGTCAGAGGTAA
Organism: Ranitomeya imitator; assembly: GCF_032444005.1. Lineage (NCBI taxonomy): Eukaryota > Metazoa > Chordata > Amphibia > Anura > Dendrobatidae > Ranitomeya > Ranitomeya imitator. The sequence goes on from NC_091282.1 coordinate 1,229,937,764, forward strand.
ATGATGGAACAAACATCGCATGGCATAAGTTCGTGTCTCCAATCAACCTTTATCAAGGAAGAGTAGGACCCTTCAACCAAATTAACTTTTTCATTAATTGCGATGATTAATGCAGTCCTATAAACCTAATGGTATCATTATTGCTATATAAATAGGACTACGAAGTTTCCAATGATGGCAAAGAAGTGAAATTTTCAAGGCTATGGAAAGGTCAAAACAATAAGTTCCACCACCATATTAGACTAATAATTTTATTTCTATGGCACCAACGTATCCCCAGCACTTTACAATTAAAAGGGGACATCTATAAGATTATTCTAGAATGTCGGCCGTGGCACCATGACATGGGACTACGATGTTGGTCTACGAGGAAAACAAAACCCCACTTCTGGTTTCAGGATGGCTTTCTCCCCATTCTTACCTGTAATATGGTTACTGCATCATTCTATAGGATGGATCCCCGATGACATTAGTCCTTGGCATGAGGACCACTGAAGGTCCAGACAGTGAGTTAAGAAAGGTTAATGGGCTTGCTTGCAGCACTTGGGTTTGGGATCTCCGTTTATGAATTATTAAACCCCAGTTTGGATCCATACAGATAGATGAAGTCATAAAATACATATTATTGGCTCTTCTTAAAAGGTTATTCCTGCCTCTCTCACTTCTGCATCAAGGTCAATGGGGCTGTAATTATAATGATCAACCAAACGGCAGGAGGTGGCATCACCCAAAGCAGGTCCTCACCACCACCACCTCATCCAGGAATAGGAGGCCGAGACTGTGCTCCATCCTCTGAAGGATTGGAGGCTCATCTAAATGACTTTTCACCATGTGGCAACTTTGTGATCTGTCCATGTGGCTTTGTGGCTTGTTTGGACTGCCTCGGATTGAAGCCTGTATTACTACATTGTGCCATTGCTTCATCAAATTGCCAAAAGCTCCAAGATTAAAACAAACAAAGTATCACTCCCAGAAGATCTGTTTATGACTTTAAGACCCAAAGTTCATCAGGATTTACAAATGTAGATGACTGTTAATAGGGCAATTATATCCCCGATGTGGGAGTTATTCTGTAGGAAGGTAAATTTGATATTTTTCTGCTTTCTGTCCCACTTATCAGGGAATGAGTCATTGGAAATAGGTAAAACATTTAGAAATATTTATATATTTTTTTATTTACTTTGGGTCATTTTTCAGTCGTGTTATTTCCCAAACAATCATCAGTGACTCAACCCAATTAGTCTGAAACATAATTAATCTCAAACTGAATATTGTTATGTCATTAAGTTGAGTATTTGCTTTTGGACTGTCCCAAATTCTTCCTTTTTTCTGCCCCATTAAGTTGAAAGGGGGGTTGTGAATGGATGGCTGCAAAAAGTTGTCAACTGAACTGAGGCCTGAAGTTAGACAATGCAGGACATTTACGAGGTTCTCGACGTCGGACAATTCCTGCTTGTTGACAAACCATTACATGGTGTCTACAACATAAGACAGGAACGGTCAAAGAGATACCATTTGTAACCTCCACCGTGATCCCGAACAGGCGACCCTCTTTCACTAACTCAGAATTCCCTAATAGGTGCATGAAAATGGGATTTCTAAATTGGACAAGAACTTTAAAGAAAATTTCACTTATAATTAAGAAAAATGAAAGCTGGTGCTCGAGGAGTATTAAGAGTCTACTAGACACTGTCTAGTCTTATCCATGACATCACTTTTCATATTGGAGCCATTGTGGTCATCTAGATTCCCAGCAAACAGCTGATTTCTCCATGGGAAGTGGCTACACGGCCATCCTTATAGTTGTGGGCAAAATGGATGCAAGACCAATTATCAGCATTTCATAAGATTTAACTTTTATAGAAAAGACACCAGAAGTTTCTGTGACTCTTCAATATTCCCAGTGCCCCTTATTTCTCCAGACTTCCGCCCTTTGCCCCGGTGGCTGGATATTGGCTTCTGGGCAGATCCTGACTGATGGCTCATCAGAGCTCAGAGTTATCACATTTTCAGGGTTTTGTCTCTTTTTGAGGATTGTACCTCGGGTTCTCAATGGAACTGAAATCTGGTGACTTTCCCAGTCGAGAACCAAAAATGTCAAAACAATTTTTGCCATGTGACCTGATCTCCATCATGGCAGTAAAAGCATCATCACCACATTGTCCTGGATGATGGGAAAAGTTGATCTTGGAGGAGGTCATGTTCTTAGGTAAATTGTGAGCGAGCCCCTTCCATGGATGAAACAAAAAGTCTGGTGCTGGCTATGGGCAGAGTGCAGTAATGCTGATGCAAGGGCCACAAGGTTGTCTAGAGGGGGTAGAGGAAAGCTCATATAAGAAGGGAATTTGTACCATTCTTGAAGAGTGCAGACTCAACTAGACTTGAGTGCTGAGTTAGCATCTCTACTAGTCCAGGACCTGGTCATGAAGACTTAAGGCTGTGGAAATGGTTGAGCGGAGGTCTGGAGACCAGACAGGTGCTGTTGGGATGTGTAGCTGAAGAATGGGGTGGTCTATCAAAGGGTGAATGAACCTAGGCAACTGTATGGCAGTGCTTGTAGTGAATGTCCAGGAGAAAAGGGGGTAACGGTGGATAAAACTTCCCATTACAACAGCACATACAGAAGAGATGATGTGACTTAATAAACATTGAAGGGGCTTTAGTGCTACAGAGAAGGTCATGTTTCCACCATTCTGGGTCTTATTGGTGAGACACCTCATATGCATACATTGATGGCTGCTCTACTAAAACATTCACCAGGAAAACCTATATGGCAACAGGCCAAATAGTAAAAGGTAAACCTTTATCAATGAAATAACAAACATGATAAAGACGATAAAAGGAGAGTGCCAGCGCAGGAAGTTATTCCACCAGGTAAGCCTAAACATTAATACCATATAAAACACATGGGTTGTAGTTGTAAAATATATTGCTCAAAAAAATTAAGGAAACACTAAAATACCACATCTTAGATATCACTGAATGAAATATTCCAGTTGCAAATCTCTATTCATTACATAGTGGAATGCATTGAGATCAATAAAATAGAAAAATTATCAATGTAAATCACAACTAATATCCCACGGAGGTCTGGATTTGGAATGATGATCAAAATCAAAGTAGAAAATCAAATTCCAAGCTGTTCCAACAGTGGAAATGCCTCAAGAAAAGGAAGTGATTGATGCTCAGTAGTGTGTGTGGCCTCCATGTCCCTGTATGACCTCCCTACAACGCCTGGTCCTGATGAGGCGGCGGATGTTCTCTTGAAGGATCTCCTCCCGGACCTGTATTAAAGGATCAGAAGTAATCCAGGGCCCACTGCACCTGCATATGGTCGCACAATGGGTCTTAGGATCTCATCTTAGTACCTAATAGCAGTCAGGGTACCTCTGGATAGCAGCTAGCACATGGAGGGATGAGCGGCAATCCAAAGAAATGTATTCCCACACCATTACTGACCCACTGCCAAACTGGTCATGTTGGAGGATGTTGCAGGCAGCAGAATGTTCCCCACAGCATCTCTAGACTCTGTCACGTCTGTCACATGTGCTCAATAATACATGTGCTCAATAATACACTGAAGAATGCCCTAGATGAAGCAGCACCTTCTACACGCAGAAAGACCCGACACAGACAGCGTCAGCCCTGGCACACTATGCAAACACGCATTCTTCAGCGTTGCTCAAGGTGTGCAGAGTGGCAGTGGAGAAAATCTCTCTTAGCAGAAGACTTCATCCACTATAAGTTCATGCTCAAAACCTATAACTCTGCTCTTTATCTGGCCAAACAATCCTACTTCACCACTCTGATCACCTCACTCTAACAACCCAAAACGATTTTTTGATACCTTATACTCTCTCTTGAAACCTAAAGTACAGGCCCCCATCACCAATCTCAGTGGTGAGGATCTGGCCACTTATTTCTTAGAAAAAATCAACCACATCTATCAGGATATCTCAGCGCAATCTCCTCAGTGCCTGGATCCCCTTCCCTGCCGCACCTCAAGCTCACTAGACATCTTTGAGCCTGTTTCAGAAGAAGAAGTTTCCAAGCTCCTCGCTTCTGCTTGGCCTACAACCTGCAATAGTGACCCCATTCCTTCACCTCTCCTGCAGTCTCTCTCTCCAGTGGTCACCACCCACCTGACTAAAATATTTAACCTCTCTCTTTCTTCAGGTATCTTTCCCTCCTCATTTAAACATGCCGTCATAACCCCTTTACTTAAAAAGCCATCCCTGGACCAGAACTGCACGGCTAACTACAGACCTGTCTCTAACCTTTCCTTCATCTCTAAACTCCTAGAACGTTGGTCTTCTCCCGTCTAATCCGTTATCTCTCGGATAACTCTCTTCTTGACCCCTTACAATCTGGTTTCCGCTCTTTACACTCCACTGAAACTGTCCTCACTAAAGTCTCTAATGATCTAATAACAGCTAAATCCAAAGGTCATTGCTCTCTGCTGATTCTCCTGGATCTCTCTGCCGCATTTGACACTGTGGATCACCAGATCCTCCTCACTATGCTCCGCTCTATAGACCTCAAGGACACAGCCCTCTCCTGGTTCTCCTCCTACCTCTCTGACCGCTCCTTCACTGTATCTTTTGCCGGCTCCTCTTCCCCTCTTCGTCCCCTTACTATCGGGGTTCTGCAAGGCTCAGTCCTGGGCCCCCTCCTCTTCTCTCTATACACTCACCCCTACCCTAATTCAAAATACCAAGGATTGTCTGTCTGCTGTCTCTAATATCATGTCCTCCCTCTACGTGAAACTAAATCTCTCTAAAACTGAACTTCTTGTGTTTCTCCCTTCTACTTACCTCACTCTACCCAACATCGAAATTACCCTGGAAGGTTCAACCATAACTCTCAAGCAGCATGCCCGCTGTCTTGGGGTCATATTCGACACCGAACTTTCCTTTACTCCCTATATCCGATCACTCACTCGCTCCTGTCACCTGCATCTTAAAAACATCTCCAGAATCCGACCTTTTCTCACCGTTGAAACTGCTAAGACTCTTACTGTCGCTCTTATTCATTCCCGTCTGCACTACTGCAACTCTCTTCTGATCGGTCTCCCTCTTACCAAACTTTCTCCTCTCCAATCCCTCTTGAATGCGGCAGCCAGGGTCATATTTCTGTCCAGCCGCTTCACCGATGCCTCCATCTTGTGCCAGTCATTACATTGGCTACCCATTCGCTACAGGGTTTAGTATAAACTCATCTCTCTCACCCACAAAGCTCTCCACAGTTCTGCACCGCCTTATATCTCCTCTCTCATCTCCGTCTATCGCCCTACATGTGCCCTCCGTTCTACAAATGACCTAAGACTAACATCCCCCGTAATCCGAACCTCGCACCTCCGTCTCCAAGACTTCTCTCGTGCTGCGCCAGCTCTCTGGAATGCACTTCCCCAGATGATCAGACTGATACCTAGCCCCGACCTATTCAAGCGCGCTTTAAAAACCCATCTCTTCAAACAAGCCTACCACATCAACTACTCCGTAAACTAACTTTGTCCTGTTCCCTCCTTCCAAATATTATCTGCATGTGAATCTGCCCCCTACTATTCATCTGTCTCCACACCCTCCATGCACACGATAACTGCACTTGATACTTGACTATTGCACTTAAATACACGGGCTGATGACCGGATCATGCAGCTTTATATGAAAATCCCTATTTATTATAATTGCCTGACCTGAAATAACGAGCACTTTTCACCTATTGTGTCCCCCCATTTCCTTGTAGATTGTAAGCTTGCGAGCAGGGATCTCACCCCTAATGTCACTGATTAAATTGTCTTAACTTGTACCGAATTTATTGTCTGTACATGTCCCCGCTTATTGTAAAGTGCTGCGGAATATGTTGGTGCTATATAAATAAAAAAAATTATTTTAAATTATTAGTGTAAACCTGCTCTCATCTGTGAAAAGCACATACCACCAATGTCAAATCTGTTAATCTTTGTTTTCTCTGGCAAATACCAATAGCCCTGCACCGTGTTGGGCTGTAAGCCAACACCCATTTGCGGACATCGGGCACTTATACCACACTCTGGATACTATACTGACAAACACAGATACCATTCTTGCCACAGCTCACATTGATGTGCCATCCTGGATGAGTTGCACTACCTGAGCAACTTCTGTGGGTTGTAGACACCACCTCATGCTATTGTACCTCTAAAGGTACCGTCACATTAAGCGACGCTGCAGTGATCTAGACAACGATCCCAATCGCTGCAGCGTCGCTGTGTGGTCGCTGGAGAGCTGTCAGACAGCTCTCCAGCGACCAACGATGCCGGTCCCCTGGTAACCAGGGTAAACATCGGGTTACTAAGCGCAGGGCCGCGCTTAGTAACCCGATGTTTACCCTGGTTACCAGCGTAAACGTAAAAAAAAAAAACACTACATACTTACATTCCGGTGTCTGTCCTCTGGCGCTGTGCTTTCCTGCACTGTCAGCGCCGGCCAGCCGTAAAGCAGAGCGGTGACGTCACCGCTGTGCTTTACAGCTGGCCGGCGCTCACAGCAAGTGCAGAGAAGCACAGCGCCAGAGGACAGACACCGGAATGTAAGTATGTAGTGTTTTTTTTTTTTACGTTTACGCTGGTAACCAGGGTAAACATCGGGTTACTAAACGTGGCCCTGCGCTTAGTAACCCGATGTTTACCCTGGTTACCAGTGAAGACATCGCTGAATCGGCGTCAAACACGCCGATTCAGCGATGTCTGCAGGGAGTCCAGCGACGAAATAAAGTGCTGGACTTTCTGCTCCGACCAACGATGTCACAGCAGGATCCAGATCGCTGCTGCGTGTCAAACTCAATGATATCGCTAGCCAGGACGCTGCAACGTCACGGATCACTAGTGATATCGTTCAGTGTGACGGTACCTTAAGGGTGCGAGCGATGACAAAATGCAAAAGTGACCAAAACAACAGCCAAAAAGGATGAGAACAGAGAAATGGTCTTTGGTCACCACCTGCAGAACCACTCTTTTCAGGGGGTTGTCTCGCTAATTGCCGATCATTTCTACCTGTTGTCTGTTCCATTTGCACAATGGCAGGCGAAATTGATTCACAATCAGTGTTATTATTATATTATTTATTTATATAGCATCATTAGTTCCATAGTGCTGTTACTGCTGTACATGACAAAGGGGTTACATACAGAGTTATAGATATCGTTTACAGTAAACAAATTTATAATGATGGACTGGAACAGAGGGGAGAAGACCCTGTCCTTGCGGACTTACATTCTACGGGATAATGGGGAAGAGACAGAAGATCAAGGTTGTGGCAGCTCTGGTGGTCATGAGTCGGCAGCTCGGGTGGTGGTGAGGCGTCAGCTCGGGTGGTGGTGAGGCGGCAGCTCGGGTGGTGGTGAGTCGGCAGCTCGGGTGGTGGTGAGGCGGCAGCTCGGGTGGTGGTGAGGCGGCAGCTTGGGTGGTGGTGGGGCGGCAGCTCGGGTGGTGGTGAGGCGGCAGCTCGGGTGGTGGTGAGGCGGCAGCTTGGGTGGTGGTGGGGCGGCAGCTCGGGTGGTGGTGAGTCGGCAGCTCGGGTGGTGGTTAGGCGGCAGCTCGGGTGGTGGTGAGGCGGCAGCTTGGGTGGTGGTGGGGCGGCAGCTTGGGTGGTGGTCCTTCATTACTGGACAGGTTGATTTCACAGAAGTGATTGACTTGGAGTTACATTGTGTTGTGTAAGTGTTCCCTTTATTTTTTTGAGCAGTATATTATTTCACTAATGCAAGCAAAACCCTACAAGGGTATAATGAATTACCAAAGGAAACAAAATATCAAATCAGAATGAAGGTTAAATAAAGTCCGTATAAAAATGTTAAGTAACCATTTAACCAAAGTGTATCGTAACAGATGGAAAAAAAATATAAGTGATCAAAAAAGGCCAAAAAAATTGCCAAGTTGCACACTAGCCCAAACAGGGTACCAGGAAACTGCCAAATGCCTGATTGCAAGAGTTTCAACCTGAAAGGCTGAAGAAAAATAAAAGTAATGGTAAAATGAGGCCACCAAACTGAGAAAAGACCGACACTTCCAGGAGGGGGTAAGAAGCTGAGCGAGAAACGCGCGTTGGGGTGTTTCCTTGCTTGTTTCCTCCATGGGTTTCTGCTTTCATTTCTATTTTAGATTTTGCATCTACCATTATTTCTACAAGTATCTGCCTTTTCTCAGTTTGGTGGCCTCATGTTACCATTACCTTTATCTTCCTGCTATCAGGTTGTAACTCTCGTAATTAGCCATTTGGCAGTTCCCCGAAACCCTGCTTGGGCTAATGTGAGTGTCCCCTACTACTGTGGACAAACATAAGTGTTCTTTTTTCAAAACATTTACCACGTTTAGTCACGTCAGCACCAGATGAGATGCAAGAAGGGAGTCGGAAATTTTCCACATTCTGAGGAAGTATACTCATCCCTCCTCATTCCTCACTGTCAGGCCTGCAGATTGTGTTCACACTGTCACCAAGAAGGAGCGGAGCATTTCATCTCAAGTTCATGAACTCCTAGTGAAAGTGGTAACACTGCCATGAACTTTACACAAGGAAGCATCATCCATCATTGTTATCCAGCAAAACAAACTGAGAAAGATTGCAGAAGGAGGAGGAGGAAGATAGCAAACACTTAAAAAGCGATATACACCGGTCACTCGTGACATTGTTACCGCTGGCGGGTGACAAAAAAGACTTGGGGCCCAATTGATTATGACTGGCATTCTGAACAGCAAGATGTGCTCAGTTCATTAAGAGGTGTACATCAATTAATGAATTAAGTGCACCGTACAACTGGCATGTACCTCCGCCAAAAATGCTACGCCAGTCAGGGACGAGATTACAATTCTGCCAAAATTTAAGGCACTAAAGTGATGAATTTGCCGGGCAGACTTCACCATGCCTTGTCCCGGCCCCAGTTTCACCCAGTGTGGCAAAGTTGGCTGGGACATAGAAAACAAGAACAAGTCCCAACATTTTAGGGCCACTTCTAGTGAAGACTTGCAGAGATCGGGATGTCATCACGGACAGGAGACAGATCAAGAGTTAACAAATTTATTAAGAGATGAGAACTACATGCAGGGAGAAAATGGGTATGGGAGGCAAAGGGTGTAACTATATGGGAACTGGAGGAAAGAACAGGGTAAACAGGTGTTAGGCGAATGTTCAAAAAGGTATAAGAAGAGTACAACTTATCAGTCTGTCGGCTTCTTGATTGCAGCGTCTCGGTTTCCAATGATGGCACCGACAACAGTGCCACGTGATGTCTCGGGGTGGTCCTGGGTAGACGGAGGTCCGGTTCCTTGATGCAGATAGTCTTTGAAACACTAGGCGGGTTCCCGTACCTGCAGTTTCCTCGTACTGGTCTCAGTTCTTTATATGGTATCACCGGAGTGTGGCTCTGCTCCACAGCGCAGGCGGGGAAGGAGTCGGTACGTCCTGGCTCAGTCACCGGTACAAGGCTAGGCCGCACGCACACGGCAGTCACTAGTCTCACATGTGAGTATCCTCCCGGCACGGGGGACGTCGGAACAGTCGTTGCCTGATGTCCGCAAACAGTGGACACAATTACAGGGGTTGCGCTAGGTGGGCCTAAGCTTACAAGATGCTCCGCTATCAAGACTTGCACCTCACCCTGCTCCGTCTTCCCGCCAGAACTCCTGCCTTTCTCCCGCGCGCAGCCCTTTTTATCTCTGACCCACCCCCTACTGACAAGTGTAAAGATTGGTCAGGGCCAGAAAGCTCTCCCCCGTGCAAGAATGGTGACAGTCCCGACAGTTCCGGGACCAGCGCAAGAGAGGTACCCCGGGTCTGGTTCATCTTCTTACACTAGTAGTGCACACATTTTGCAACATTTCAAGGTGTTTTATACCAGAATTATGGCATAAATACCTTGATGAATTGGGCCCTCTGATTTTCCAGTGACAATGGTAAAAAAGGTAAAGTCAGTTCTTGAAGTTGTTATTTTGGGAGTAGGATAAAAGTGCAAGTGTAAAGATTTCAGTAACCCTAATAAGTGCCAAATTGTGATGTGTGGACTAGTGGGTTACAGCATCATCAAAGCAGCAGGTCTTGTTGGGTGTTTCCAATATACGGCAGGTGATGTGGATTATTCCGGGTATATAGTGAGTCTGATGTGGTATTTATGACATACGGGGGGTCTTGTGGAGTGTGCAAGACTATGCGGTATACAGCACGTCTTGTTTGTTTCTTGTATACTATGAGTCTTGCAGGGTTTTCCTGTTATTTGGCTGGTCTTATGGAGTATTCCTGGTATACAGCAAGTCTTATGGAGTGTTCCCATTATACAGCAGTTCTTTTGGGGAGTGTTTGCTATGCAGCAAACCTTTTGGTGTGTGTCTGGTATACGGCTGGTCTTGTGGGGTATTCCTAGTCTATGGTGGGTTTTATGAGGTGGTTCTAGTAAATGTCAGGTTTTGTGGAGTGTTCACGAAATACAGCAGGTCTTTTGGGGTGTGCTTGGCATTCTGAAAATCTTTTGGGGTGTTCTCGGTATGCGGCTGGTCTGGTGGGGTGACCCTGGAATATGATAGGGCTAGTGAGGTGTTCCGGATATGCAGCAGGTCTCGTTGGGTGTTCCCCACTAATCAGCAGGTCTTGTGGAGTGCTCCTCATATATGGTAAGTTGTTTCCAGTGGGTCTTGTGGAGTGTTCTTAGAATTTGGCAGGCCTTGCGGGGTCTTTCTGATATACAGCATGTCTTGTGGAGTGTTTCTCGTATTCGGTGGGTCTTGTGGAGTCTTCCTAGCTTATGGCAGGTCTTGTGAAGTCTTCCTAGTATACGGTGGGTCTTGTAACATACATAGTAACATAGTTAGTAAGGCCGAAAAAAGACATTTGTCCATCCAGTTCAGCCTATATTCCATCATTATAAATACCCAGATCTACGTCCTTCTACAGAACCTAATAATTGTATGATACAATATTGTTCTGCTCCAGGAAGACATCCAGGCCTCTCTTGAACCCCTCGACTGAGTTCGCCATCACCACCTCCTCAGGCAAGCAATTCCAGATTCTCACTGCCCTAACAGTAAAGAATCCTCTTCTATGTTGGTGGAAAAACCTTCTCTCCTCCAGACGCAAAGAATGCCCCCTTGTGCCCGTCACCTTCCTTGGTATAAACAGATCCTCAGCGAGATATTTGTATTGTCCCCTTATATACTTATACATGGTTATTAGATCGCCCCTCAGTCGTCTTTTTTCTAGACTAAATAATCCTAATTTCGCTAATCTATCTGGGTATTGTAGTTCTCCCATCCCCTTTATTAATTTTGTTGCCCTCCTTTGTACTCCTTTGTACTCACTTTGTGAAGTGTTCCTAGTATACGGCGGGTCTTGTGGAGTCTTCCTAGTATATATTGGGTCTTGTAGAGTTTTCCTAGTATACAGCGAGTCTCGTAGAGTATTCCTAGTATACGGCAGCTCTTGTGGAGTTTTCCTAGTATATGGCAGGTCTTGTGGAGTGTTCATAGTATACGACGGGTCTTGTGGAGTGTTCCTAGTACAGTGGGGCAAAAAAGTATTTAGTCAGTCAGCAATAGTGCAAGTTCCACCACTTAAAAAGATGAGAGGCGTCTGTAATTTACATCATAGGTAGACCACAACTATGGGAGACAAACTGAGAAAAAAAAATCCAGAAAATCACATTGTCTGTTTTTCTATAATTTTTTTTGCATATTATGGTGGAAAATAAGTATTTGGTCAGAAACAAACAATCAAGATTTCTGGCTCTCACAGACCTGTAACTTCTTCTTTAAGAGTCTCCTCTTTCCTCCACTCATTACCTGTAGTAATGGCACCTGTTTAAACTTGTTATCAGTATAAAAAGACACCTGTGCACACCCTCAAACAGTCTGACTCCAAACTCCACTATGGTGAAGACCAAAGAGCTGTCAAAGGACACCAGAAACTAAATTGTAGCCCTGCACCAGGCTGGGAAGACTGAATCTGCAATAGCCAACCAGCTTGGAGGGAAGAAATCAACAGTGGGAGCAATAATTAGAAAATGGAAGACATACAAGACCACTGATAATCTCCCTCGATCTGGGGCTCCACGCAAAATCCCACCCCGTGGGGTCAGAATGATCACAAGAACGGTGAGCAAAAATCCCAGAACCACGCGGGGGGACCTAGTGAATGAACTGCAGAGAGCTGGGACCAATGTAACAAGGCCTACCATAAGTAACACACTACGCCACCATGGACTCAGATCCTGCAGTGCCAGACGTGTCCCACTGCTTAAGCCAGTACATGTCCGGGCCCGTCTGAAGTTTGCTAGAGAGCATTTGGATGATCCAGAGGAGTTTTGGGAGAATGTCCTATGGTCTGATGAAACCAAACTGGAACTGTTTGGTAGAAACACAACTTGTCGTGTTTGGAGGAAAAAGAATACCGAGTTGCATCCATCAAACACCATACCTACTGTAAAGCATGGTGGTGGAAACATCATGTTTTACTGCTGTTTCTCTGCAAAGGGGCCAGGACGATTGATCCGGGTACATGAAAGAATGAATGGGGCCATGTATCGTGAGATTTTGAGTGCAAACCTCCTTCCATCAGCAAGGGCATTGAAGATGAAACGTGGCTGGGTCTTTCAACATGACAATGATCCAAAGCACACCACCAGGGCAACGATGGAGTGGCTTCGTAAGAAGCATTTCAAGGTCCTGGAGTGGCCTAGCCAGTCTCCAGATCTCAACCCTATAGAAAACCTTTGGAGGGAGTTGAAAGTCCGTGTTGCCAAGCGAAAAGCCAAAAACATCACTGCTCTAGAGGAGATCTGCATGGAGGAATGGGCCAACATACCAACAACAGTGTGTGGCAACCTTGTGAAGACTTACAGAAAACGTTTGACCTCTGTCATTGCCAACAAAGGATATATTACAAAGTATTGAGATGAAATTTTGTTTCTGACCAAATACTTATTTTCCACCATAATATGCAAATAAAATGTTAAAAAAACAGACAATGTGATTTTCTGGATTTTTTTTTCTCAGTTTGTCTCCCATAGTTGAGGTCTACCTATGATGTAAATTACAGACGCCTCTCATCTTTTTAAGTGGTGGAACTTGCACTATTGCTGACTGACTAAATACTTTTTTGCCCCACTGTATATGTTGGGTCCTACGGAGTTTTCCTAGTATATGGTGGGTCTTGTGGAGTGTTCCTAGTATATGTTGGGTCTTTTGGAGTTTTCCTAGTATACGGCGGGTCTCGTCGAGTGTTCCTAGTATACGGCAGGTCTCGTGGAGTGTTTCTAGTATACGGTGGGTCTTGTGGAGTCTGCCTAGTATATGTTGAGTCTTGTAGAGTTTTCCTAGTATGATATTCGTCCTTCTTTTTCGAAGATGACCATGACTTCAAGGTTAGAAGACAATTAGTAGTTATGGGTCTGGAGGTGACTGATGAGTCCAATCCGGGCCCTGAAGGTTCGCCCACATACTTGACATAAGGAAGCAGATGTGGTCAGTACACCAGATTCTACTTGTGCCTTGCGTACAGCGCGCTTTCTTTTTGCGTCAAAGATTTTCCTATCTTCAGCTGCACGTGCTCCTGAGGTGATCCTGCCCCGCCAACCTGGACGATCCAGGGCAAGCTCTTCCCATTCATTGGTGTTGACTTCCAGGTTTTTGAGAGACACCTTAAGGCAGTCTTTATAGCGCTTCTTCTGCCCCCCAACTGCTCGCTTTCCTTGGCACAGTTCTCCATAGAGCAGTTGTTTCGGTACTTGGCTGTCCGGCATTCGGACCACATGTCCAGCCCACCTGGATTGGACTTTCAGCAGGAGAGTGTAAATGCTGCAGAGCCCAGTTTGTTCCAGAATTGCCGTGTCCAGGACATTGTCTTGCCACCTGATGTGGAGGAGTCTGCGGAGGCAACTCATGTGGAAATGATTAAGCTGTTTAGCATGCCGGCTGTACACTGTCCAGGTCTCGCTAGCATAGAGAAGTGTGGTGAGGACCACCACGCAGTAGACCTTCAGCTTGGTGGTAAGGCTGAGTCCCCTTCGTTCCCAGACGTTCTCACGCAGTCTCCCAAAGGCGGCACTGGCTTTGGCGATTCTGTTATTAACCTCAGCGTCTATGGTTACTTCACGGGAAAGTGTGCTGCCTAAGTAGGTGAAGTTATCGACTGCTTTGAGGTTTTGCTCCTTCACCGTGATACGAGGCTCCTTGTACAGTTTTCCTGGAACCGGTTGATACATGACTTCGGTTTTTCTAACGTTGATCTCGAGACCAAAACTGTCGCAAGCTTTGAAAAACAGTCCATTTCATGCTGCATCTGCTGTTCCATGCTAGCGTTAAGTGCACAGTTATCAGCAAATAATAATTCACGGATAACAGTCTCATGCACTTTTGTAACCGCCTTCAGGCGTTGTGGGTTGAATAACTTGCCATCAGTCCTGTACGTAACCTGGATTCCATCTTCACAGTATACAGTGGGTCTCGTGGAGTGTTCCTAGTATACGGCGGGTCTTGTGGAGTTTTCCTAGTGTACGGCAGGTCTCGTGGAGTGCTCCTAGTATACGGCGGGTCTTGTGGAGTGTTCCTAGTATATGTTGGGTCTTGCGGAGTTTTTCTAGTATATGGCGGGTCTCGTGGAGTGTTCCTATTATACGGCAGGTCTTGTGGAGTGTTCCTAGTACACGGTGGGTCTTGTGGAGTGTTACTAGTATATGTTGGGTCTTGTGGAGTGTTCCTAGTACACGGTGGGTCTTGTGGAGTGTTACTAGTATATGTTGGGTCTTGTGAAGATTTCCTAGTATACGGCGGGTCTCAGAGTGTTGCTAGTGTTTTTTTGGAATGTTCCTGGTAAATGGAAGGTCTTGTAGGGGCATTTCCAGTATTTTTTAGGGTCATGCTGATATACGGCAGGCTTTGTGGGTTATTCCCTTTATACTGCATGTTTTGTGGGGTGTTTCGAAAGTACAGTGGTTAGCCAAAAGAGGTACAAGGAAGAACAACCATTGAACTGGCAATAGAATCATATACGCCCGAGCCTCACTGAAGTTGGAAGCGAAGGCAAGCCCATTTTTCCAATTTTACAGAAGAACTATGATAGAAAGATATCAGAACTTCAGAGCATCGTAGTGATGGTAGAAAGGTGTCAAATCACAGAGTGCATTATAGTTATGACAGAGAGGTGTCACAAAATTCAGAGCGATGGCTGAAAAATGTTAGAACACGCAAAGTATCATCGCTTAAGTGTCCATGCTGACCCATCCACCAGTGAAAGTGGCTAAACTGGCATGACATCTGGACCATAGAGCAATGTAGACCTGGTTTGATAAGCTATACCTTTTGCAACAGTCCATGCAGCGGCTTGCTTTGCAAACCTTGAAAGACAAAATATACAGGTTAATTGAACACTCAATGAGAGATGACCTCCTCCCAAACTTGTGGATACTACCCTGAAGGACAGCTGCGGGTATGAAAAGGATCTCTCTCCTTCTACAGGGAGACTCTAGAGGACAGCAGACAAGGCACCATAGCTCTAATCAGAAGAATACAGATTTGATCTACTGCCCATCACTGAACCAATGGAGATGTTTGGAGAACTCAGGCTAGGACAATCAGGTCACCAGGCTACATGCCTCAATGGACTGTCAGCTTCCTACATTCTCTCTGTGAGTAACCGCCAAAAGCAGGGTGCCACTGGTTGGGTTAGGGCTACTTTCACACTAGCGTCGGATTCCGACGCTAGCGTTTGTTGTGCCGCACAACGGGTGCAGCGGATGCATTTCTCCGGCGCATCCGCTGCCCCATTGTGAGGTGCGGGGAGGTGGGGGCGGAGATCCGGCCGCACATGCGCGGTCGGAAAAAGCGGTCCGTCGGCTGCAAAAAACGTTACATTTAACTTTTTTTGCTCCCGGCGGTCCGCCACAACACGGCGCAACCGTCCCAAGACGGTTGCGACGTGTGTCAATATGTCGGTAATGTAACTCTATGGGGCAAAAACGCATCCTGCAAACAACTTTGCAGGATGCATTATTTCCCCTAAACGACGCATTGCGACGTATTAAAAAAAACGCCATTGTGAAAGTAGCCTTAGTTGCCTATGGAAGTCCCAATGTTACAGATGTTCTAATTCCTGGCGAGCAAGAGGTTTCTTTCAGGATTTGCTTCAAAGAAGTTACAAGTTCTTTTCTTTTTTAATACTTTTTCAAGGAAAAAAACATTGAAGAAATGAATAGGAAAAGTTGTATAAATGTTTTGGAAGCAATTTTGGAGGAAAATTCACAAAAAAAAAACAGTCTTCAAAATCCCTGGGGATCATAGCCGTACTTGGGGAAGAGACGGCACCAGGCTGCACTATGGAAAGAAGGCAATCTGGCAAAGGCAATATGATGAGGAAATGTTCTCCTAGCACCACGTGGATGGCATATGTATCATGTTATAAATGACTGTACAGACCACATAGTTCCTTCAAAGCATGGGTATTAGTGGCACTGCCTTTCAGTACTTGTCACCACAACTAATTTCTAATGATATACACTACCGTTCAAAGGTTTAGGGTCACTTAGAAATTTCCTTATTTTGGAAAGAAAAGCACAGTCTTTTCCAATGAAGCTAACATTAAATGATTCAGAAATACACTCTATACATTGTTAATGTGGTAAATGACTATTCTAGCTGCAAACGTCTGGTTTGTAATGCAATATCTTCATAGGTGTATAGAGGCCTTTTTCCAGCAACCATCACTCCAGTGTTCTTATGGTACTTTGTGTTTGCTAACTGTGTAAGAAGGCTAATGGATGGT
This sequence comes from Ranitomeya imitator, assembly GCF_032444005.1. Classification (NCBI taxonomy): domain Eukaryota; kingdom Metazoa; phylum Chordata; class Amphibia; order Anura; family Dendrobatidae; genus Ranitomeya; species Ranitomeya imitator. The sequence goes on from NC_091282.1 coordinate 1,229,954,542, forward strand.
TAGAATACCCTTGAAAACCCTTGTGCAAGTATGTTAGCACAGCTGAAAACAGTTTGGCTGATTAGAGAACCTATAAACATGACTTTCCGTTGAGCTAGATGAGAATCTGGAGCATTACATTTGTTGGTTCCATTAAACTCTCAAAATGGACAGAAAAAAAGAACTTTCATGTGAAACTCGACAGCCTATTCTTGTTCTTAGAAATGAAGGCTATTAAGAGAAGATATATATAAGAGAAATTGCCAAGAAATGAAGATTTCCTACAACGGTGTGTACTACTCCCTTCGGAAGGAGAGAACAACCAGGCTCTAACCAGAGTAAAAAGAAGTGGGAGGCCGCGCTGCACAACTGAGCAACAAGACAAGTACATTAGAGTCTGTAGTTTGAGAAATCGACGCCTCACAGGTCCTCAACTGGCAGCTTCATTAAATAGTACACGCAAAATGCCAGTGTCAACGTCTGCAGTGAAGAGGTGACTCCGGGATGCTGGCCTTCAGGGCAGAGTGGCAGAGAAAAAGCCATATCTGAGACTGGCTAATAAAAGGAAAAGATTAATATGGGCAAAAGAGCACAGACATTGGACAGAGGAAGATTGGAAAAAAGTGTTATGGACAGACGAATACAAGTTTGAGGTATTTGAAGAACATTTGTGAGACGCAGAACAACTGAAAAGATGCTGGAAGAGTGTGACGCCATCTGTCAAGCATGGTGGAGGTAATGTGATGGTCTGGGGTTGCTTTGGTGATGGTAAAGTGGGAGATTTGTACAAGGTAAAAGGGATTTTGAATAAGGAAGGCTATCACTCCATTTTGCTACGCCATACCCTGTGGACAGTGCTTGATTGGAGCCAATTTCTTCCTACAACAGGTCAATGACCCAAAGCTCACCTCCAAATTATGCAAGAACTATATAGGGGAGGAGTAGCAGCTGGTATCTATCTGTAATGGAGCGGCCAGCGCAGTCACCGGATCTCAACCTCATTGTGCTGTTGTGGGAGCAGCTTGACCGTATGGTGCAAAAAGTGCCCATCAGGCCAAACCAACTTGTGGAGGGGCTTCTGGAAGCATTGGGTGAAATTTCTCCAGATTATCTCAGCAAATGAACTACTAGAATGCCAAAGATCTGTAATGCTGTAATTGCTGTAAAGGGAGCAAAGATTGAAGGAGACAATTATTATTGCAAATAAAAATCTTTTTTTTCGATCTTTGTCAATGTTTGGACTAGATTTTCAATTCATTTGGCAACTCATTTGATTACTAAAAGTATGAGTTTTCATGGAAAACACAAAATTGTCTGGGTGACCCTAAACTTTTGACAAGTATCAATATGCTGGAAAAAAGTTCCTGTAATGTAGTGATTTGTTTGAAGAATGTATCAGGAGGTTCAGGAGATTAGGAGGACTCAACTGTGCCAGAGGATGGTATCAATCTGCGTCTCAGGTTATGGCCAGCTTCCACGGTTTAGGAGATGTGTAGCAGAACATGCCAGGACAAATTAACACCAAGAATATCGTCAACCTCTCACTGCTCCCTCTTCTCCATCTTTTATTGAAATGTTTACCCGGCGGTCCGCTGGCCACACGTGTGCCACATGGCTAATAACTGATGCTATACAAAGTACAAGCCACTTTCTCAAGATAATTACAGGTCCTGATATATCACTGCTCATCCTGGCCAGGCATGAAAGAACATAAATCAGAAACATCATAGACGAGTGAAGACAATCATATGATTTACTGCAGATTTACAGACTGGACTCATTACCAGCAAATATCAGCGCTCCACACTCAGATTTATAGGAGTCGCTCCTCTGTCGGTTTGGTCTTCAGTATGAGTCACACAATAAGAGCGTTTATGGAGTCTCCATCTAAATAAATCATAACCAAGCAATGTCGGAGCCTCATCGCTAGCACAAAGCATGAAAAATAATTGAAGTTGCCGTGTTCATCAATATATTTCCACAGATATCATGGATGTGAGATTTGCCTTATCTTGCCATCACTGATCATGGGTTACATAAACTTTGGACTGTCAAGGAGAAAGAAGCCTGAAACAGTTGAAGGTCCGAAGATGGAGGTCTTCTTCTTTCCCTCTTTTGTAAACTATCTTTTTTCATAAAGTTTGTGGAAATGGGTTTACCTACCTTGCCAATTAGTCAGTGTTCCCAACAAGTCACGCTCCAGCTGTTCCAGACTTTCAGTATGTCCCGATAGCCTTGCCTGGTGACATGTACATCGATGGAAAGCTCTAAATGTTATACGGTGGTATGTAGGGCCGCAGAGAAGTCTAAGTTATAAGATGGACTATATATCAATATGGGGGCTCAATGACTATTAACATGTAGATTCATGAAGAAGTGTAACAGGTACATGTGGAAGGTATGTCCATGGACAAATGTAAAGGTTATATTGGGGGTGAGGGAAGTACATCTATAGAGACGTCTAATGGGTACATGGTTGAATGCCCATATTTGTACAAGTCTTAATGTATGTTCACACGGAGTGTTTCTTTTTGTGGTAAAAAACGATGAGGTTTCTAGTAGAAACTGTTTCAGGCCACTTTTTCTTTGATGCTTACCGAGACTGCTCCAACTACTGACATGACGACCCTTTCACTTAAATGATTACCTTGACAAAGACCATTGGGGTCAAAACATTGGATGTTCATATCTATACACCGGCTGGAGATCAATAATCATTACCTGAGCAATTAACTCAGTACCAAAGTTACCATTGATGATTGTTGACAGCGGTCTTTCTTTCGGGAATGAATCTCATGCAGTAGAGTGTACCAATCCATATCAAATAAGAACAGCAAGTCGTCTTTCCATTGAAATAAAAATTTATTTTAGTGTTTAGTGGGAATTTTTTTCAGCACTTTTAAGAGTGGATGAATTAAAAAATGGCTAAAGTACTTGTGACCCACGTCAGGTTTCACATTGAGCTCCATTGGCATAGGTGTAGGACATCCAGCCCCTCGCCATGCCGTCTGCCTTTACTAACATCTTTTACAGAAAGGCTCGTTCTAAAGAGCAATCGCCACAGACAATACAGTCACGAGTTTCCCTTAAAAGAACTAGAACAACTGGACATAAAGCAACATTGCCAGGGAATTAGTTAGCAATCAGGAAGTTTTATCATTGAGTTAAAAACAAGTACAACATATGTAAAAAATGTCATGTGGCAGAGAAGATAGTACCCGTCTCTGGGTTTCATCTGTTTGCTTCTTCCTGGGTATCCGTCGTTAACACAATCACACAAACTGTGCGTCTACCAGGAGCTTCATTGATGGAGTTCAATGTTCGCAGCTGCACGCAGCCTCACAAAGCACAATGCCGATTGTAACCAGTGCCAGACTCTAGAGCAGTGGAAACACATTTAATGGGGTTGTCTTTTAAAGGTTGGCCTCAGCCCCTTAGTTCCACTAAAGGGAAATCTAAGTCTTCAGCACAAGACATGGTTGACATTTTAGCCTCCAGCTTTGTGTGAACAAGCACTTTTCTGATCCCTATGACTTTCACCAGTGCGCTAGGTCGATACAGAAATGGTGGAGGGAGTTTGGTGGAAAAACTTGACCAGCCACTCGTAACCTGGACCTCAACCTCATTCAGCACATTTGGGATGAAGAAGAAACAAAAAAACTCAATTCTGGACGAAAGAACAAAAACCCAAAAAGACACCTTCAAAATCTTGTAGAAATCCTTCCTAGAAGAGTGGGATCTGTTATATCTTCCACAGTAATGTCTATGGATGTAGAACAGGTCATAAAAGCTCCTGCTCGTGAATTCTGTTCCAAAACTATTGTGCATATAGTTTGTCAAAAAAGAGTCTTACTAGGTAAAGAGTGCCATCACGAGCCGGAGAAAAGAGGGTCAATCTGGCAGAGTATGCACAGAACCGTGGTCAGGTGAAACGTAAGAGCTCCCGACAGATGATCTCCACAGTCAGGATACAAGTTGGGTCAGACTGTAGAAGAGAACCACAGCTCTTAACAGGAACTTTAGGGCAATATTGCTTGGGCAGGGACGGCGGGTAACTGGTTTACCTGCCACCCCACATATAACAATGTGATCTATAAAATGGAGTGCGTTCCAGCCCTTCTCACCTCTGTCCAAGATAATAAAACTCCTCATTACAATACATTCATCAGATATGATGTTCTTTGATGCCGTATACTCCATTCACCTCCTTACTATTCCAGAAGGGGTTACTCTTCCTTATTATTAGCATTCCCCTCACTCCCTCTTCTAATCCGTTCCATTTGTAAAACATATATAATATTTTCCACCCAAATATAAAAAAAAAATTGACCTTGCATTTGATTTCAACTCATATTTTTTTGCATTTTACTGCCCATCAAAACGTGCTCTTAAAAAAAGAAACTTGAAAGTCTTTCTAAGCTAAAGCAGACCTGGCGAAGAAACTATACCGCTATATGTGATGCTGTATATAAGTTATGTGAAGGGCTGGTGTGCAAGACATCTATCATGGACGTTCTCTCCTCGGGGTCAAAGGGGTGACACTCGTTATCAAGTAATAACCAACGTCTTGGTAGAAGTCCATCACACCGACTGCTAGGTTTACAAATCAAGACCCAATTCCAACCCCTATAACACAGGATAAACCGCGCTCTTAGGCTACGTTCACACTAGCGTTGTGCGCCGCTGCGTCGGCGACGCGACGCACAACGCACCGAAAAACGCGTGCAAACGCACGCAAAAACGCTGCGTATTTCGACGCGTGAGTCGTTTTATGACGAAAATCGGACGCAAGAAAAATGCAACTTGTTGCGTTTTCTTGGTCCGACGCTAGCGTCAAAAAAGACGCACGTGTCGGAAAACGCAACAAGCAAAAACGCATGCGTCCCCCATGTTAACCCTGCTGTTCTGTTCGGTCTGGGGAGACCTATTTTGAACTTTGGTATTTTTTGGGGTGTTCAAGATGCGGTTCTGAAACTTGTGGTTGATTGACTTAAATGAGGATGGGTCGGTCGGCCACGGGTTTCAGAGCCGCATCTTGAATATTTTAAAGAATATTGAAGTTCAAAGTCAGTCATTTTTGACCAACAGAACAGCAGGGTTAAACATAGGGGCGCATGACGCGTGCGTCGCCCGACGCTAGCGCGACGCACACTAGCCGAACGCTAGTGTGAACGTAGCCTAAGAGCAGCCATCGGTACTGGATGTATATTTTCTCTCCGTCATATATAATCATTTGTTAAAGGTTTGAAAATGGTTTTCCAATTTTAGAATAATTACCTGATTGCAATAAATCAAACTTTGTCCCTGTCCAAGGTGCTGAAATCCAGTATCCTTATAAGACGTGATTGATCATTATTGGGTTATTTCTACAATTTACTTTATCCCTACGTTCAATTGGAAACACAACATACGTTTATAGTGAAGATCGATCAATGAGTTTCGATGCCAGTGAGAATTACGGGACAGACAAAAACAGAAGTATAAAAATCCTATATATGACAGCCGATGGCAAGTCACGGATTTAAGATCACTAAATGATGAGATTTGGGTAGGGTTTACTTTGCACAACCCTTTTTACAATGAGCAGATCCTGTTGGCGGCGCTGCGATGCTACATGAGAAGCTGCTACATTTCCTATCGCGTCACACATGGACTCCAAGAATCCTCAAAAGTCATTGCACACAGTAGTAGTCAATGATAATTACATAATGATCCCTGGCCATTTTTGGAGAGCTGTTGGGTATGGACATTGTGCTGGAGTGTCTCCTGAATCATCGATTTTCAAGCGAGGCGTCACGGATCCGAGGGAGGATACCTTTATCATCCCCACCGCTCACACCAATTTGTCCGGAGTTGTTTGGTTGCCCTGGTTCCTTTCTGAAGGGGATTTATCTATATCCCACTTCTCAGTTTCGGTATGGATCTTGCAGCTCTCTGGCACCCCTTTACCCTCAGGTCAGACAGGGTAATGTACCTAGGATAATTAGTCGCCAGAAAGGCTGCCTTCCTTTGTACTGGCTAATGGGCACACTAGAGCGAAGGCGATATAACTACTCCCACTCAGACGGGAACAATAATTATCAACTCCGTCGGTTGCTACAAAGTCTCCCAAACGCACAGGAAAAATCCGCTGCCACCAGCTCCAATTTCTTAATTAATAGTGGGTCCAGAGCCAACCCAGATTAGTAGCGTAATTCATTTCAGAGGACATGACAGTACGTTATAGAGCAAGGAGAAACGAAGCTAGTAATTTTATATATTTTCCTCCAAAAAGGTAGGCAGTGTTTACAGAAGTATAAAAAAATTATAAAAGTAGACAAGTAACGCATGCACAGTACAATTACAAATAAAATTGGATTAAAGTTGAAAAAACACTTACAGTTCGTTATGTCATTTCATCTCATGGCAGACCATGTGCTGTGGAGGATGGGCATACATCCAGATGCATTACAGATCTGTCTCGCAGCTAGACCCAGGACAAAAGACTAGTGAAGACTGATGTCTCACTCACTTATCTCCCTGCCCAAAACCAAGGCACCCCCCTATGGTGACCTCACTCAGAGGCTGAATACTCCCCTTTCTTAGAGTTATGACAAGCCATTTCTATACATAACTCGCTGTTGGAACCTCGCAGAAGAACGACACAATGATCAGGATGTTCACCATGTCAGGGGGGTTCTTTTAAGTATAAACATGGCATAGATATATTACCCACTTACGGAGAAATCCATTCATTGCATTTTGTGGGTTTAGATCCTAACGATTTCAGTGAGTTATAGATTTCTCGGTGGACATTCGGAATATGTAACCCTCATATCTCTATCCCTGATTGGTGCCATTATACATAACTTTTCAAGAACAAAAGAGTCCCATGCGGTTTGAACGTTGCTGTACCAGTTATAGCTGGTATCAGGCGGAAGGGGGAATAAGGGGTTTAGACAGTAGACTAGCTTTCCCAGCAAAAAGCCATAAACAATCCTCAGTGATTTCAGTGAGTGTTGCTGGCTCGCTGGTCTCATATTAAGGCTATATAGCACGGGGAGGGAGGAAGAGTGGCTTAGAATTCCAACCTTGTTCTGGCAGGCAGAGGAAACTGCAGCTGAGAGGTCTGTATGTGTAATTGAAGTAATCAGAACTTCTTCCTATTTCCTGACAGGAGGCTGTAAAGATGGATTAACTTACTAGATATGCCAGAGATTGTCCTCTTCTCCATGGTCTTCATTGACATATCAATATTCAGGAGATCTTCAGGAGAGTGGACCGTAAAAATGCAGTGCAGTAAGGCTCTGTATACACAGCGCTGGGGCCCTATTTTAGGAATGTATGCTGTGAACAACTGAGAACAAATCAATAAGACCAAAAAAGTGACCTTTTGGCCTTAACTAAGGTGGCATCGGCATACCATAAAAAAGAAATATACAGGAGCCATTTATTTTTTCTTCATAGCTAGAGTCAGTGTGTGCTATTATATGTCTATTAGTGATGATTGAGCAGTGAAATGCTCCAGTACTCAAATCGAGCATGTTGGACCCTCAGACGGGCTCCACTCGAGTAGTGAGCATAATTGAAGTCAATACGAAACTCGAGCAATTTTCTGGAAGACCCTAACAGGAGGGCTGAGAAGGAGGAAGAAAAAAAAAATCACCTCATCTTCCCCCCCCCCCCCTCGGACCAGCAACTCAAGCACCAGCGATACTCGATCAAGTAACGAGTAAAGATGAGCGAACCTGAACTTAAAAGTTTAGAGTTCTTACCGGACAGTTAGTATCCGGTGGTAAACGATGAACACGGACTTCTCCTGGAGGTCCACTGCAATATTCGGAATTCCGGGGCAGTCCGGAGAGAGGGAAAATTTTTCACCTGAAAATTTCAGGTCCTCATTGTTTTCAACAGGGTTCAGGTTCTGGTTCCCAAACTAAACTTTGGTAAAAAAGTTCAGGTAGGTTAGCTGAAACTGATTGTCATCGGGTGTGCTCATCCCTAGTAATGAGCATGCCAAAGCATGGACCATCAAGCAGTGCCAAGCTCGCTCATGACTAATGCCTATACATTGGCATACGTCAGAAAGGTTCCCCAATGTGTGCCTTTTGACAGAACTGTGGCTGCAGTTTGCATAGAGTCTTGAATAGATACTTGATGGGACTTAGTGCCTGGAATAAAAATCCCTTGATTCATGATTGTTGTTTCTCCACATTTCTGGTGTAATTTTATTCTATAGTAATGGCAGTATTTTGTGCCTTTTTTAAGTTGTCTCTTCCCTTTAGAGTCATCGTCAACATTTTTGCTTATTCCGATATTTTGGAAAGGTTGCTGAAAGACGACTTTAATAAAACATGTTTTGCGTTTGCGTATCTCACTCCAGTCTCAGGCTGGTGGACAGTATTTGGAGAAGTTTTATTTTGGCATAGTCGAAAACTAACATAAAATACTTAAAAAGGCGCCAGCATGGTAAAAGACAAAAAATTAAAATGAGCACTTTATAGTTTGCTTAAAATTTATCAAACATGTGCCACTTTGAAGAATATGGTGGAAAAAACATCAATGAATACCAACAGACAAAAAAAAGTGATTAAAAAACACACAAAACGCAAATGATGAATTGGACTCTTGGTCTTTCGAGGCTAACATCTCTTCGGGTACACAGAGCAACAATACAAGGGTCCTATGATTGGACACCCTTAGGGCACTCATGAATACGGAACATATCTTGTCTTTGGGGCCTTTAGTAAGTTCATTACTTGGTTTTATAATGGAAAAGTGTAATATAATGTGTAAGACATACAAGTCACTAGTTCCTGAAGGTTGTGTGACCGCTACGTGACACTCAGCCACCGCTTCACCTCTACCCCAGCAATCGTCTGGTGCTCCACGCCGAGATATGTTCCTTCAGGTGACAACCTGTATTTATTACACCTACAGGTGTATCGTGACTACGCGGAGCCATTACAGACATTTTCTGCATAATTTCCATAATCACCGCCCGTGTAAGTTACATGTAATGTAACACCTCTTCTTACTCATACTGATGGAACTATGATTAAAGACAGACTGCATAGCTAAGATACTAAGACATGACAAACCAATCTAATCCATCACATGGAGACTTCGTTAATCAGAGCAAGGTAACGTTTATCAAGTTCCTCCACCTAAATTAATATTTTGAAAAATCTGATTACTAATTCAGGTGTAGTCGTCATTGTCAGGTCAAATTAGTTACACTGCTACCCTGTAGTCCACCAAATATTAACGAGCTCTGTATAACCATACCTCCACCACTGACTGGCAGCTGTATACACTGTGCAAAGGCAGAAATGTATTCCAGTGAAGGGAAATCTTAATCATCAGCACAAGACATGGTGGAGATTTGTAGCTTCAGCTTTGTGGGAACAGTTTGGGGTTGGTCTTTCTCTGTTCCCCGTAACTTTTACAAGTGCACAAGCTCCATACAAACATGGAAGGGGAGATTGGTGGAAGAACATGACCAGCAGAGAGCCCGGACCTCAGAAACATCCAACACTTATAATGGCCTCCCCCAACGTCAGGGTCTGACCCAACAAATGCTCTTCTGAGGAAGGGCAAAAAAGCTCACACAGACAACACCAAAATATTGTAGAAATCCTTCTCAAAAGCGCGGGAGACCTTATATCTTCAGAGGGGCGACTCCATATTATGTCTATGGACATGGGTGGTCAGAAACGCCTCCTTAGATATAACGTGTAGGTTTCCCAATGCTCTTCCATTCTGTGCCAAGTGAATAAAGTGATAAGATGTATCATCAGTAAATACAGTTACGGATTGATCTTATGCAGACTGTCATGGCAGAATCGGTTGGATAACAACCGTGTGACCGGATCGTTCCCTTTCTACGAGAAGCACATACTGGTTTTCCATGTAGAAGCTTCTCGTCCACCTTTAGCCCTTCCAGCACTCTTTTGCAGTGACTCCTCGATGCCATATTTAGAAAGAAACGCGCAGAGTTTACTGAAGGCGTAATCAAGTGATAAGATTCAATCCTCCTTGACTAAACATTGTAACGGTAAATTAGTAAAGCTTATTATGTAATGTGGGAGGAAGGTGTTCGAGAACAAAGGGTGTTGATGGTAGGAAGAGATTTCACGAGATGAGAGTACTCAATATGAGATTTACTACAAGCAAATGTTTGCGGGTTGGAAGTTTTGAAGGCCTGTAATACTGTCATGGCCAAAAGTATTGGCTCCCTTGAAATTGTTCCAGAAAATGAAGTATTTTTTGTAGAAAATTACTGCGTTTACACGTTTGTTACACGTTTATTTCCTTTGTGCGTATTGGGACAACACAAAAGAGAAAGAAAACATATTGGACATAATTTCACACAAAGATAGAGCTTTTTGGTAAAGCACATCATTCTATTGCTTACCAAAAATGGAATGAGGCTACATAGAAAAGAACACAAATATGGTGGAGGGTCACAGATTTTTTGAAGTTGTTTTGGTGCCTTGACTGTGTGCAAGGCATCATGAAATCTGAAGACTACCCAAGGATTTTGAGTCACAATGTAGTGTCCAACACCAATATAAGTCGGGTGCACTAGATTGTAAACAATGTGAGCAAAAATAGTAATGTGTGCTGCATCCTGTATGGAACACACAGTAATAAGGGGACAGAAGGACATATACATATAAGATGTGCACTCCTGATTAATCAATAAAAATACACATGTCTCATACAAATTGGATGTGTTAATTATTCCCACGTCACATGTTCGTTTGTGTGCCCATCAGTCATACTTTCCTTATGACACTTATTCCAGTCCCCCTTAAGGGATTTCGCAGATACATACTGAGACTATTATTTACTGGCATTGCCTAACCAACATTTGTTGACTGTTACATGACCTATTGTGTTATTATTGTGGTGTATTTGTTGGTCATATTTCCCTTATATGACACTCACCCTAGTACATAGGCATAGTGGGATACTTAGCTATTGGCATTTCACTTTTAATGTTCATCGCATGATATATCGCCTGCTACTACTGTGGTGTACGTACAATTTGTATTTTCAGGGGTGTGGGTGAACTGCACCTTGTGTGTGCTTTTAAATGGTTTTATATCACCCCGTTTGTCCAATGGTGTTAATAAAGCATGTGCTTTTATTGATTAATCAGGAGTGCGCATCTACAATGTAGAGTTCAGTGTCAGAAACCTGGGTTTGCTACCAAGGTTATGGGTCTTCCAGCAGGATAGTGACCCCAAACATACTTCAAGAAGCCCCCAGAGAGGGATGGAAACAAAGCACTGGAGAGTTCTGAAGTTGTCAACAATGTGTCCCATTGATCACCTGTGAAGAGATCTTAAAATTGCCTTTTTGAGAAGGCACCTTCACTTTTGAGAGACCTGCAGCAGTTTGCAGAAGACGTGTCCTACAAAATGCCAGTTGAGGTCTAAGAATCTTGCTGATGGTTATAGGAATTGATTGCAGTTGTTTATTCCAAAAGGTGTGCAACCAAATATTAAGTTGAGGGTGCCAACAATTTTGCCTGACCAATTTTTTAGGTTTTCACAGAATCCTAGAAAGTTAAGACTTGGAAGGGACCTCCGGGGTCATCGTGTCCAACCCCCTGCACAATGCAGGAGTCACTAAACCGTCTCAGACAGATGTCTGTCCAGCTACTGAAAACTTCCATTGAAGTAGAACTCATCTCCTCTCGTGGCCGCCTGTTCAACTCATTGATCACTCTCACTGCCAAAGTTTTCTCTAAAATCTAATCTGCATCTACTCCCTTTTCAGTTTCATCCCATTGCTTCTCGTGTTTCCATATGCAAATAACAATATTTATGATCCCGCTACATTGTGACAGCCCTTCAGCTATTGGTAGACATCTATGAAGTCTCCTCTTAGACTTCTTTTGTTGCAGCTAAACATTCCCAGTTCCTTTACCCATTCCTCATAGGACATACTTCGGAGTCCGCTCACCATCCTGGTAACTCTTCTTTGAACTTGCATCAGTTTTTCTTTTGGACACAGTATTCAGGAGACCTGACCAAGGAGGAGCAGAGGGGGATAATAACTTCACGTGATCTAGACGCTATGTTTCTCTAAATACATCCTAGAACTGTGTTTGCCTTTTTTGCTGCTGCATCACACTGTTAGCTCATGTGCAGTCTGTGATCTATTAGTAAAACGAAGTCTTTTTCACACGTGCTGTTGCTTAGTTCAATTCCTCCCATTCTGTAGATGTAATTTTTGTTTTTCTTGCCCAGTTGTTTGATCTTGAATTTCTCCCTGTTAAATACCATTCTATTAATTTTGTGTGAAATTATGTCCAATTTGTTTTTTTTGTGTTGTTCCAAAATACACAAAGGAAATAAACATGTATATAATAAAGCATGTGTAACTGCAATAATTTTCTAGGAGAAATACTTCATTTTCTGGAACAATTTCACGGGTGCCAACATTTTCAGCCATGACTATAATCGCTATCCGTGCTTATTAAATTCACGAGAAGCTGTAGGAGGGGCATCTTATAAAATCATCCTGTTGGCCTCTTATTATCCCAATGTCATGGCCAGAAGGGGACAATCACATTTTCCAGGGACTGCAAATTGCACCCGAAGATGATGGTGATCCATTTTGAAAGTTGTAAACTCCTTTTCTCCTCAAGTAGGTAGTGGAAGTATATATTTCTTCCATGAATTTAAGCAAACATTCTTTTTTTCTTCTGTGTTCAGAATCTTGTAAAAAAAAAAGCATTTAATAGATTTCTCGAATTGCATCTATCATTATGGAAGTTCTCCTTTCTAAATGACCCATTGGAGCATCTAAGGACATGAGAAAAGCTGGACGAGAAGTTGTGACATGCAAGTTCTCCCTAAAAAATTAATTTTCCGATGGATCTTATACAGATCTCTGGTCTCTCGGGAGTCATTTTTTGCTGTTGTTTCAGTTGGGAACATTTCAATGCTCATTTTCTAATATTATCCACGACTATGGATCCTAGCCGAACAGTGTTCTTCATGTTAACAAATGAACCAAAATAGGTGCCACATTGAAGATGCGATATATACAGTATCTCTAAAAGTTAATACACCCCTGACATTATTGTAAATATTTTACTATATCTTTTCATGAGACAACACTGAAGATCTGACACTTTGATAGAATGTAAAGTAGTCAGTGTGCAGCTTGTATAACGGCGTAAATCTGGTGTGTCCTCTAAACGACACACAGCCATTAATGGCTAAACCACTGGCAACAAAAATGAGTACATCCCTAAATGAAAATGGTCAAATGGTGTCCTAAGTGTCAATATTGTGTGTGGCCACCATTAGGTCACTAGAGCTTCACAGTTCACCACTAGAATCCTCTTCACTCCTCCATGACGACATCACGGAGCTGGTGGATGTTGGAGATCTTGTGCTTCTCTACCTTAGGTTTGAGGATGCCCCACAGATGCTCAATAGGGTTTAGGTCTGGAGACATGCTTGGCCAGTCCAATACCTTTACCCACAGTTTTCTTAGCAAGGCAGTGGTGGTCTTGGAGGTGTTGCTGCGTTGTTATGTTGGAATACTGCCCAGCGACCCAGTTTCCGCATAGAGGGGATCATGCTCTGATTCAGTATGTCCCAGTACATGTTGGCATTCATGGTTCCCTCAATGAACTCTAGCCCCCCCATAGCCGGCAGCACTCACGAAGCCCCAAATAATGACCTTCCCACCGCCATGCTTGACTATAGGCAGGACACCTCTGCAGCAACGCGTATGGTCTGAGCACCGCTAGGCGTACCTTTACCCCTGTAACCTCTGCAGCAATGCGTATGGTCTGAGCACCGCTAGGCGGACATTCACCCTGTAACCTCTGCAGCAATGCGTATGGTCTGAGCACCGCCAGGTGGACCTTCACCCCTGTAACCTCAACAGCAATGCATATGGTCTGAGCACCGCCAGGCGGACCTTCACCCTTGTAACCTCTGCAGCAATATGTATGGTCTGAGCACTGCCAGGCGGATATTCACCCCTACAACCTCTGCAGCAACGCGTATGGTTTGAGCACCGCCAGGCGGACCTTCACCCCTGTAACCTCTGCAGCAATGCATATGGTCTGAGCACCGCTAGGCGGACATTCACCCTGTAACCTCTGCAGCAATGCGTATGGTCTGAGCACCGCCAGGTGGACCTTCACCCCTGTAACCTCTACAGCAATGCATATGGTCTGAGCACCGCCAGGCGGACCTTCACCCCTGTAACCTCTGCAGCAACGCATATGATCTGAGAACCGCCAGGCGGACATTCACTCCTGTAACCTCTGCAGCAATGCGTATGGTCTGAGCACCGCTAGGTGTACCTTCACCCCTGTAACCTCTGCAGCAACACGTATGGTCTGAGCACCGCTAGGCATACCTTCACCCCTGTAACCTCTGCAGCAAAGCATATGGTCTGAGCACTGCCAGGCAGACCCTCACCCCTGTAAACTCTGCAGCAACACGTATGGCCTGAGCACCGCTAGGCGTACCTTCACCCCTGTAACCTCTGCAGCAATGCGTATGGTCTGAGCACTGCCAGGCAGACCCTCACCCCTGTAAACTCTGCAGCAACACGTATGGTCTGAGCACCGCCAGGTGGACCTTCAGACCTGTAACCTCTGCAGCAACACGTATGGTCTGAAAACTGCCAGGTGGACCTTCACCCCTGTAAACTCTGCAGCAACACGTTTGGTCTGAATACTGGCAGGCGGGCCCAAAACCCTGTAACCTCTGCAGCAAAACGTATGGTCTGAAAACCGCCAGGCGGACCTTCAGCCCTGTAACCTCTGCAGCAACACGTATGGTCTGAGCACCGCCAGGCGGACCTTCACCCCTGTAACCTCTGCAGCAACACGTATGGTCTGAGCACCGCCAGGCGGACCTTCACCCCTGTAACCTCTGCAGCAACACGTATGGTCTGAGCACCGCCAGGCGGACCTTCACCCCTGTAACCTCTGCAACACGTATGGTCTGAGTACTGGCAGGTGGACCCTCACCCATGTAACCTCTGCAGCAACGCGTATGGTCTGAGCACTGCCAGGCGGACCCTCACCCATGTAACCTCTGCAGCAACGCGTATGGTCTGAGCACTGCCAGGCGGACCCAAACCCCTGTAATCTCTGCAGCAAAATGTATGGTCAGAGCACCGCCAGGGGGACCTTCACTTCTGCAGCAATGCGTATGGTCTGAGCACTGCTAGGCAGACCTTCACCCCTGTAACCTCTGCAGCAACACGTATGGTCTGAGTACTGGCAGGCGGACCCTCACCCATGTAACCTCTGCAGCAACGCGTATGGTGTGAGCGCTGCTAGGCGGACCCTCACCCATGTAACCTCTGCAGCAACGCGTATGGTATGAGCACTGTCAGGCGGACCCAAACCCCTGTAACCTCTGCAGCAACACGTATGGTCTGAGCACCGCCATGCGGACCTTTACCTCTGTAGCAATGTGTATGGTCTGAGCACTGCCAGGCGGACCTTCAGCCCTGTAACCTCTGCAGCAACACGTATGGTCTGAGCACTGCCAGGCGGACCTTCAGCCCTGTAACCTCTGCAGCAACACGTATGGTCTGAGCACTGCCAGGCGGGCCCAAACCCCTGCAGCAACACGTATGGTCTGAGCACTGCCAGGCGGACCCTCACCCCTGTAACCTCTGCAGCAACACGTATGGTCTGAGCACTGCCAGGCGGACCCTCACCCCTGTAACCTCTGCAGCAACGTGTATGGTCTGAGCACTGCCAGGCGGACTCCCCACCCCTTTAACCTTAGCAGCAATGCTGGCAGCAATCATACGTCTATTGTAAAGTGACGGCCTCTGGATTTGGCGCTGAACACATCCACTCCACTACTTTAGTTGACCATGTTGAGGCCAGAAGTTGAACCCGTCGTGTTAATCGGCTGTATGGTCATGGCCACCATGCTGCAGCTCAGGTTCAGGGTGCTGGTAATCTTATAGCCTCAGCCATCTTTATGTAGAGCAACAACTCTTTTTCAGATCCTCAGAGTGTTCTTTGTACAACATGGCTCCTCCTGGCACACAGTGAACAGTAAAAGTGTGAGATCGAGGACATCGAATTTACCACAAATTCACACCTGAGACCTTGTGACACTAATGAGTCACATATCACCAGGGAGGGAAAATAGCTAACTGGTCACAATTTGGCCATTTTAACTTAGAGGTGTACTCACCTTTGTTGCCAGCGGTTTAGACATTAATGGCTGTGTGTTGAGTTATTTAGAGGGTACCCTAAATTTACACTGTTATACAGGCTGTACACTGAGTACTGCACACTATGAAAGTGTCAGTCCTTCAGTGTTGTCCCATGAAAAGATGTAATAAAATATTTCCAAAAACGTGAGGGGTGTACTCACTTTTGTGAGATCTGTTATGTCCAACCGGTAAGACAATTTATTAAGGAAGAGATTAACAAAACTAAAATTAAAACAAATGGGAAAATGTATGTTTTTTTTTTCTTTGCAGCTTCTATCAAATCACACTAATATGAAATGTGAAAAGTTAGACAAAGCCTCTTCAGAAGACGGGGCTCATTTAAATTAAAGATATTCTCCACTTAAATGATAGAAAGGTCCCTTGAATATAGGCTAATCACAAAAAGATCACTCATGTGATCTTTGAGGGCATGTATAAGTGTGTGCTCAAATCCCCTGCAGTGCCCCCGCAGGAGGAATGAAGCATTACACAATGCCGATTCATACCATGCAAGAGGAGCTCTAACACTACACTTTAAGAATTTGGGCCAAACGCAGATCCTTCTATTTAATGAGAATCTCATTTGGGTATAAGAAAAATTTTAGAAACTAAACATGCCATTTAATAATGTGGGAATGTTTCATTTCAATATTTCCTTGCATTCCGAAAGCCAAAACTAATATTAGTTTGTTAATTAAGGCTTATCGGAACACCAAATAGCTATATGCTTTATTCCATGTAGGTTATATCGTTTAACCTATTCATATTTTTCAGGTATTTAAAGCATAAAATGCAAGTGCATATCATCCATAAGGCACTATACACCCGGCAAAGGCAAAATGAGTTTCCTTATGGACTGCACTGGTCGGTGCTACACCTTAGTGTACCATTTTTTCTACAGTATGGAATAGCACAACATAAAAAAGGTAGAACATTAATAAATCTTTACATATTAAAATACCTAATAAGGTTTTTTTTCTGCATGTTTTACTATAGCCAACTGGAAAGTCACCGGCTTCTAGGTGAAAGTTTTCATACAGATGACTAAACTTGGGGTGTTGCCGAAAAGGCCAAATAAAGGTCCTAACCTAGCCAGAGATATTCTCACTATGTAAGACCGCAGGAGGGGGAGGAAGATTGTCATCTGTCAAGGTATTTGTTCACTTGGAGTTTACAATCACCCCAAGGCAATTATGTCTGAACTTCATAAATAGATAGGTCAGCATGTGCACTTAAGAACGAGATATATCGTGTACGGGGCAGTCAGTACAGAAGATTAACACGTAGGGGCAGTCAGTACAGAAGATTAACACGTAGGGGCAGTCAGTACAGAAGATTAACACGTAGGGGCAGTCAATACAGAAGATTAACACTCCAATCCAAAAGGTTTTTAGGATTAAATCGCATTAGAGCCACCAACTATCAACTCAAGTCTCCAGTGACGCCAAACCCTAAGCCTTGTCTGAGACATGGTAGTGAGGAACATCCAGATGAAACCTTCAGGCCCTCTAGTCTAGTCTAAGAGCAGCCACAGATAGATTTTTCTCCAAACCTGACCATACATGGTAACACGTCACGCTGACACCCATTGGCACTAAAATATCTCCCTGCCCAATCAGAAAGTCTTGGTGATACGGACAGCTTCTAATCAGAATGCTAAACTGTGATGAGACATTGTATTCAATACAGAATCTGCCCTGTCATTCAACAAGCCCGGTATCTGTGTCCCTGTAGGTATATCTAGTCTTAAGTACAGTGAGATTTTTATGGCGGTATATAGTGGTGTTCACGCAAAAAATTTAGGAAAGATGTAAATTTAACCAAAATTGTAACTGAAGGTATTACAGTAATCACTAGACTTTGTGGCATAAGAATTTTCCAATTGTCGACAAATCAACTTCAGAGAGGTCTGATTTAAAGATAACAAAAAATTTTTGTAAAAATTGGTGGGGGAACCCAGTTCTGTAGTGAAAAAATAATTTATTACCATTGTCATGGGAGAGGTTCCTGATGTTCCTACATTTTTGTCATTTCACAATAGTTTTCGTTACAGACTGCCGTTCTGATATTCAGTGTTCTCCAGGTTGTTGCGAAATAGCAAGATCTGTGAAGACCAAGCAACCTCACGTTTGTCATTGCATTGACTTCTTGAGTTTCGATTACTGAGAGTCTTGGCAATGTTTTGCCAAATATGGACCTCTGAGTGCTCTCTGCCATTAAGTAAAGCAAAGAAGGGTCATATGACATCTTGAATCCTTAGTTTCTTGAGGAAAAGACTAAAGCAGATGATGCGTATTAAGTGGCTGTAGGACAAACGAAGCTTCAGCCGACAGCGATCTCAGCCAAATTTACCATACACAGAAGTATTCGATCGGCTTGGCCCTACTGTAATCTTTATGAAAAAAAAAACCGCTGCCTGAAAAGTCAACCAGTAGCTAACGCCTGGAAGAAAAATACGATCAACAGTTCAAAATTCGACATGTCCAATTGACTTCTTTCCTGACCAACAGTCGGCCGGCGCCCTAATACACATTAGAACGATATCAGTGGGTTCGACCAACATTAGTCTAACACATGCGGGGGCCATAACTTCTTCTGGCCATTAGATTTGCTTTTTGTTGGCACAAAGTTAACGGCATTGTATAAAAGTCCCAATCTAAAGACTGAAAAGTCCCAAGGCGAAAAAAAAAAAAAAGACAGCACTCTGCATTTAGTACATTTTATTCTGGCTCTGTAAGGAAAACAATATAGTACAAGGGGTGTGGAAGCAATTTATAGCATTTCCAGTCAACAAAAATTCTAACAGTGTGACACCCGGCATCTTCTGGTTAACATTCCTGCCCTGAACTTACGATATCTCTGGGGTGTTACTTCTTAAGTCTATTTTAAAACACAAAAGAACATGGGGAGGCTCCGACCAGATCATCATAGCCTCCAGTGTAAAAAAGTAACAGCTGAAGGGTAAGACCCCACTCCGGCAGAAGAAGAGTTAAAAGTGCACTATTGATAGCAGGATTACGATTGCCCCTTAAACTTTTAACCAAGCCCGTTCCCGTTTGCAAAATACAAGTTTCCCTTTGTCATCCTGGTTACTCTATTGTCAAGTAAGTTTATGTCAGTCAAATAATTGGGTGCTGCCATAATATAAAGCTTGTTTTACAGTCACTCATGACTGCCAGAAGGTACATGAAAGATCCAACATTAAGGGGATTTCTTCCCCTAGTTGTGCAGGCAGCGCTGTGCAGTTTTGCAACCATCTATAGATTTACTCTCTAGGATTCCATTCACTCCTGCCATTTGGCGAACTCTAGTTTTAGGTCGAATAGGAACATTGGCAAAGACGTGGCATCTCTGGAGGCTTGAGATACAAAGACTACAAAGATGCCAAATTCCATGCCCCTTAATATGACCGTGATATTTCTTATTGGCATGAGACTAGACCGTCCACCGATCCCTCAACTAGTGAAGGTTACATCTTGCTGACCAGCAACCAAAGCTTTCCAAGGATATGTCCCCAAAACATATCAACAATCCTCTAATGTCTCAAACAATAGTAATGACACTTTGAAGCCTTTTACAGTTTCATAGGACGAAGTGACTTAATGCTAGTATATGGCACTGGTGAAGTAGATACACCTCCACATTGGCACGGTTATTTGGCATCTCCAATTATCTCAGTTTGAATACAACTGCGATGGTAGGAACGGTCCTTCTTGAACCATCGTGAAGCGGGGTGACTACTCGTGCCAAATGTATAGGAATATGGTATCGGCACGGTTTCCTCTTAGGTTCAATGACAACTCCATCTATTGTAAAATCCAGAAAACACAAAACTTCTACCATAATGCTTTACTCATTTTGCATCAGATTTTATACTTCGGTCTCAGTTAGTCCTCAGTCTGTAGACCCTAAATCATCCCAGATTCTCGTTGAGGTGTGTCGAGAGCATGCGCTGTGATGGAACCACACATTAGTTCTCACTCCTGTGAATTCCTCTGCAGCGTCATGTACAAAACTGCATGTTTGGAAAACAAGACTCATCCCGTTAGCGGAAGTCGGCAGAATTTTGATCATATACGAGGAGTTTCCCGATGCTTCTTCTTGGCATAACCTTTACGATTACATTGAAAATAGTTGGCACTGATGACATGAGGTTCCTCGCCATGATACTAAGAAGAGGTTCTTATTTTGTAGCGTAGTAACCAATACATTTCTCAGGATGAAATCACCATTAGTCTAAATGATCATCCACTTTCGACAATGGACAGAAGTGGGTTGAAGATGTGACATTCGCCCACATTAGGATAATGTCCAATTTTTGGTGGACACAAAGAAAACTATGGATAAATCTGATTAATATGGCGAATGCCAGCTCTTGGTGTAAAGAATGCTGGCTGAGGTCGACTTACTGGGAGTAATACTGGTAATTTGACATTTAAGCACTTTAGACCCTTTCTACGTTTCAGCTTCTAATATATGGCCTTAAATTCTACGGTCTCAATCAGGTGGTCCTAATGGTAAGGTTATTTTAGCATCCGAATTAAGACTACAAATCCTGGACTTGCGATTCTTCTATAGATCCCCTTGAAACTTTTATTTCAGGTCATAAATGTGGTAGAGACTTGCAGTATTAAAGGTCGACTGTCAGCACAAAGTAACAGCTGAGAATAAGGACAAGAGCTAATGACGTGGTAACACAGTTCGGTGCACCTTCCCACCTACTCGTTTTCTGGGATCCATCTTCACTATCCTCTTCCTTGATTGACAGCTCCGGCTTTATAGAAGCCATAAAGTAGCGTATAGACAGAAGGAAAACAAGTAGACAGAAAGGTGCCCAGAACGGACCTGCAGACGGTGCAACTATTTCATGACTCCACCACCGCCTGATTTGGAATTCATTTTGATGCACCAAGTGACAAGTGTAGTGTCAAATCTCTTCATATATATTTTATTATTGCAATCTATGTTGCTGGTTTCTACAGCACATCTTTGCTAATTTTATTTTTAATTTAGCTCGTTTCTGGAGTGAGTTTTTTTTTTGGTGTTGCATTTTTATGTATTGAAAAAAAAGAACCATTAGGCCGTGTGCACAACTTTGCGTTTTTTCGCTATAAAAACGCATACATATGCATCCCATCAATTATAATGCATTCTGCAATTTTTGTGCACATGATGCGTTTTTTTCCGCAAAAAAACGCATCATGTTCATTAATTATGCGGATTTAATGGATTGGGAAGCTCTGGAAAAAAACGCGAAAAAAACGCATGCGGATTTCTTTCAGAAAATGTCTGATTTTCTTCAGGAATTTTCTGCAAGAAATCATGACGTGTGCACATACCCTTAAAAATAAAAAAAACAGTTTAGAGTCTTATGCCTTATATTTTACTGCTTTGGTGGAAAATTACTTATTGTGCAAAGAGAATGCTGATCTGTAAACAATGCGGAATTAAATATGAAAACAGGTCGTGAAACAGGACACATTGTGCTTCCTTCGTCTACAACACGCGATAAAAATCAGAAGAAACATTTCATTCTGGCACCAATGTATGATGCATGATACGAGAAGAGGAAGCCCGGACCACAAAAGATAGTAAGGGGACCTATCCCCGGAGTATCAAGAATGGGATTAGAGTCCCTGCTATAGGGATTAGCGATTGCCCAATGACACAACAGAAAGGACACTTCTAGTTGATGAACCTCAGAAGCAATGGAGATTACTTGCCTAGAGATAAAGAGATAAAGTTCCTTGAAATAGGAAGTGGACCAAATCGTAGATTATGTGCTTAAATCCACTGAAAACAATGAATCTGACCATGGTGGTCATTCTGGAAGACTGGAGAGACCACCACATGGAGGATAAAGTGAAGAGGAGACTTGGTACACTAAATGGAGACTCTCTACAACTTCCAGCAATTAGTAGTGGTGAGACATCTGCTTTTTCTTCAGTACTGTACATACTTCAGATTTCTCACTGTATCAAAGACTTGGAGTTGATATCTACCGTTGATAGATGTCTAAACATCCTAGTATGGAAGTCTTTTTCGTTAATTATGATCATGTCATCCACCAATAAAGACTTTTCTGGATGGTCACTTTAAGAAAAAGTATAGAAGAGCGGCAAAAATAGGTTGTCCACAATAATATCTGATCCTGTCAGAAGATAGAGGCCTACGGAGACCTTTTGGGTCTAATTGTGAAAACCAAGAGACAGTGAAACATTTGTCTTGGATAACAACCAACAACTAATAAAATGTATCACAACTCTTCTCTTTCAATACTTGTATATTAATTCCATAGGTGCCTTTTGTTTAACAAAACTGACGTCAACTAAGCTTCCAAAAAAAGGGTCAAAGTCAACAAATTCGAGAAACGTCCCACTGGAGATGACAGGACATTGAATACTGTTTCCTATGGTGTACATAAAAGATCATGGAGTCCATCCATATTATCTTCTTTTTGGCCAAACATAAAAGTAGGAATTACCATAGAACAGATCAGAAATGTTTGGCATATTGAGCCCCAAAAAATAAAGATCAATTCAAGCATTAGTAAAGTGCCAGGCAGAATCCCAGGGCCCGGTTACTGCACTATATTAATACATTCCCTCATGGTAGTAGGATATCTTCAGTATTTCCAGTAATAGGAGACCTCTCCCCTTGTCCCTCCTCTGAACCCATGGATTAGTGAGAAGTACAGGTCGGAGTGCACCTTTCTCATATTCCCCGATTCAGATTACCTATACGTTTAGCATCAGTGCTGCCTCACATATCGTGTGTACTAAAAACATGAAAAATTTACATTTTCTAACCCTGTATATGTCAAAACTAGAAGATCAGTGCAATAATAAAGAACAGTCCCCAGCACCTGCCAAAAGCATTACAACATCCTATATCCCCTTGTCTAGTCCTGGCCCAGCAGTACGATTTACGAGAGCACCGCCACATGAGCTATATGCTAGATGTGTGCTCCAGTCTGGGTCAGTATGTGATGGTTGGCCCAGTCCGATGATGGCACCGCAGCTTCATGAATGGTGGCTGTTGATCAGCCCCCGAAGCTGCTTGGCCACGGTTTCTATGAGTTTTTGTTTATCTCGTTCATTTTTTCGAAACTGAGCGAAGACGACGTTCTTCCGGCTGGGATCTTTCATTCTGGGAAAGAAAAGAAGAAGAGGAATTACTAATGGAAGGCACTCAGACAATGATGAAAGAAGAACCTTGCTAACTTGTCATACACAGACTAAAATTGGCCAAACCCTCTGATTTTGGTGGGACCACCCGACCATCTGATTAATATGGGAAGTCTCCTGAAGGGGCAACTAGATGAGGGTGACAGCAGCTTTCGTACCTCACTGATAAGACATGAAGGCTTGGACAGAAGAGACAGTCAGAAGAGACCATTGTCTGTGGAACTTGTTAATGGCTTGTTTAATTTTGGGCTGTATATATAATGAGGTTATATACTTTCCATAACTTCTCTAATCTTTTACCTATTCACCCAGCCCCTGCTTCCCCAGTCCCACTAACAGGAGCACTATGGAACGCTCGCTCTGTCTGCAACAAACTTTCCTATATCCATGATCTTTTTATTACTCACAAACTTTCTTTCCTCGCCATCACCGAAACCCTTTCTCACCCCCTCTGACAGCCTCCCCTGCTGCACTCTCATATGGTGGATTCCACCTTTTCCTCACCCCCCAACCCCAGCAGCAAGCATGGTGGAGGAGTTGGTTTTCTCCTGTCAGATAACTGCTCTTTCACCCCAATCCTATTGCCACCCTCTGTTACCCTCCCTTCGAGGTGCACTCTGTGTGCATCTATTCCCCCTCCAACTGGCTGTCATTTACCACCTCCCAGGGCCAGCCACCACCTTCTTTGACAACTTTACCACCTGGCTACTTCATTTCCTTTCCGCGGACATCCCCACTATCATCATGGGAGACTTCAACATTCCCATTAACACATCCCTCTCAGCTGCCACTAAGCTTCTATCACTCACTTCCTCCTTCAGCAAAGGTCTTCTGCAGCCACTCACAAAGATGGCCACACATTGGACCTCATCTTCACTCACCACTGCTCCCTATCTAACCTCTCTAACTCGCCTCTCCCTCTTTCGGACCACAACCTACTCACATGCTCTTCCCTCTCCACCCCACAAACTTGCACACCCTCACAGAAATCTTAAACACCTCAATCTACACTGTCTGAATCCCTTCTCCCTTTTACAGGCATAAGTTCCCTACTCAATGCGGATGCCGCTGCTGCTTTGTATAACACCACAATAGCTGTAGCTCTGGAATCGGTTGCCCTTCTCACACATACCAAAGCTTGCAAAATCAACAGACAGCCCTGGCACACCAGCCTGACCAAAGATCTGAGGCGAGCTTCCAGGGCTGCTGAGCGGAGATGGAAAAGATCCCACTCCAATGAGCACTTCATCGCATTCAAGCAGTCCCTCACTACTTTCAAGGCCTCACTCGCCACAGCTAAACAAACCTACTTCTAATCTCTCATATCCTTCCTGTCTCAGAACCCTAAACAGTTATTCAACACCTTTAATTCTCTCCTCCATCCCCCAGCACCTCCTCCCTCTCCACTCATCTCAGCCGAAGACTTTGCCTCATTTTTCAAGCAGAAGACTGATAACATCAGCGAGTTTTGGTCAACAACCCCCAGAGCCCTTTCTCCTAACTGCTCAGCCCTCCTCCTCCAAAACCAACTTCTCCACCATTACAGAAGATCGACTCTCCACTCTACTCTCAAGATCGCATCTCAACACCTGTGCACTTGACTCGATCCCATCCCAAACCTCACCACAGTCTTTATCCCAACCCTAACCCATCTCTTCAACCTATCACTAACAACTGATGTCTTCCCCTCAAGCTTTAAACATGCCTCAATCACACCTATCCTCTCTTGACCCATCCTCTGTATCTAGCTATCGCCCTATATCACTTCTACCCTATGCCTCAAAACTACTGGAACAACACATCCATCTTGAACTGTCCTCCCACCTCTCTTCTTGCTCCCTCTTCGACTGCTTACAATCTGGCTTCCGGTCACACCACTCCACTGAAACTGCCCTAACTAAGGTCACTAATGACCGACCTATTAACCGCCAAGGCCAAGCGACACTACTCTGTCTTCCTCCTCCTGGGCCTGTCCTCTGCCTTTGACACAGTGGACCATTCCTTATTATTACAGACATTCTCATCCCTTGGCATCACAGACTTGGCCCTATCTTGGATCTTGTCATACCTAACAGACCGGACATTCAGCATCTCCCACTCACACACCACCTCCTCACCTCGCCCCCTATTTGTCGGAGTCCCACAAGGTTCAGTCCTAGGGCCCCTGCTCTTCTTCATTTACACCTTTGGCCTGAGACAACTCATAGAATCTCATGGTTTTCAGTATCAGCTCTATGCCTACGACACAGCTCTACATCACTGGACCAGATATCACCACCCTACTAACCAGAATCCCACAACGTCTGTCTATTTCATCCTTCTTCTCTGCTAGATTTCTAAAACTTAATATGGACAAAACAGAATTCATCATCTTTCCCTTATCTAATTTGACTCCCCCAATGGACCTATCCATTAATCTAAATGGCTGCCCACTCTCCCCAGTCCAACAACCTCAATGCCTCGGTGTAATCCTTGGCACTGATCTCTCCTTCAAACCACATATCCAAGATTTTTCCACTTCCTGCTGACTTCAACTCAAAAATATTTCTCGGATCCGTATATTTCTCAACCAAGAATCTGCAAAAACCCTAGTCCATGCCCTCATCATCTCCCGCCTTGACTACTGTAACCTCCTGCTCTGTGGCCTCCCCTCTAACACTCTCGCACCCCTACCATCTATTCTAAACTCTGCTGCCCGACTAATCCACCTGTCCCCCCGCTATTTCCCAGCCTCTCCCCTCTGTCATTCCCTGCACTGGCTCCCCATTACCCAAAGACCAGTTCAAAACCCTAACCATGGCATACAAAGCCATCCACAACCTGTCTCCTCCATACATCGTCTCCCGGTACTTACCTGCACGCAACCTCAGATCCCCACCCACAATCGCATACAAGACTTCTCCTGCGCATCCCCCATACTCGAACTCTCTACCCCAACATATCAGACTCTTGCCTACCGTTGAAACCTTCAAAAAGAACCTGAAGACCTACCTCTTCCGACAAGCCTACAACCTGCAGTAACCACCGATAGACCAAACCGCTGCACAACCAGCTCTACCCTCGCCTACTGTATCCTCACCCATCCCTTGTAGATTGTGAGCCCTCGTGGGCAGGGTCCTCTCTCCTCATGTACCAGTCGTAACTTGTATTGATTAAGATTATTGTACTTTTTATTATGTGTACCCCTCCTCACATGTAAAGCGCCAAGGAATAAATGGCGCTATAATAATAAATAATACTTTAACACTTTCTATGGGTGCACCATTTCCTATGTAGACGTAAGGTTGCCAAAAATAAAATATTGGCTGTAACCAGCTCGGAGGATGATGACAGGACATGAACACCACCGGCTCTGTCATACCAGGTCTCTAGATCTATTATTGAACTGAAGGGCTGAATCACATCAAGTCTTACAAACAAAGCGGGGAAGCTTCAAATAACCGATGTGTCTATATGTAAGGATCCTTACAACCTACGATCAACTTGATAAAAGGGGCTTTCTTTTCATAAACCCAATAAGTAAATGTAATAGTAGAGGGTCCATTGTGAAGGATCATCATCTCTGAACCGGAGTGGAGAGTGTTTAAAGAGGATGTCTGGAGAACCTTTCAGATGAGGTGTAATGCTCTTCCACTTGCTATTTCTCAAGAGATCTTTAAACACAAAAGGAGGAACTGCCTACAGCTGAGTACTCTTTTAACCAGTGGGTTTTCTTTTATACAGTTAAACACAAAATCCAGAAAGACATAAAACACAAAAAAATACATTGAAGCAATCTATAAAAAACACATGTTAATTGAGACATAACGAGGCTCGTCTACACGTAATATCCTAACGGTGGTCAACGTTAACCAGAATGTAACACACAACTTGATCTGTTAGATAACATGCAGGCAATCAATGCAAACCCCCTCATGGGTCCCCAAATATCTGTAACCAGAAGGTATCCGCCTCTTCCCCATCAAATCATTGCCCTAGACTATTTGGTGACTTCAGGATGATATCAGGCTGACACCGATGTCGGAGGTGGAACGTGATGATGTATCTGACCACGATCAGGTCAGGAGGATGACAATCGGCCAACGTGACCATTGAGAAGAGCAGCTTTACCCCACTGACTACTTACAAGCCACCATAATATAGCATGGGATCTTTTTCCTTACATGGTAGAACACATCTGTTATTGTCGCCGTATCATCATCCTGAATAAACATGTTGGTTACAGTTTGAAGATCTAAATACTTCATACAAAGACCAAGACTTTTCCTTCTAAAAAATTTTGTATTTTCCATAAAAATTAAATAAAAACCTGCACTTTTTATGAATTTATCAAATTCTATTTGAAAATGAAAAAGTATTGAAAGTTTATATTGGGATTTCACACGGCAATGGTCTTTCATCTTTTATCGTTGTCCCATGTCTCGTACTGGACCTCATCTTTAGATCATGTCGTCATGTGAGTCCCGGGAGGCACATTGTAGAAATCAGGGCGGTAGAGTTGGAGACGTGGAGTCGGAGCCTATTTTGGTGGCTTACCGCCTCCATAGCCCTGGTCGAAATAGCTAAATCTAAACGGTGTCAGACATGTATATATTTTTCTTTTTACATAGGGGACCATAGCATTTAAGACGTTGACAACCCTTTTAATTGCATGACAATATTCGGTTAGCTTTATATGCAGCTGACCATCACTACTTCGCATGGTTGAACGGGCTTGGGCAACTTCTGTGCACAGACTCTACAAAGGTGTATGGAGTACAGCGCCACTGCTAAGAAGGTGGTATTATTAAGAAATAAACAGTCGCCTACTCATTTGGGCTCCACTTATTACTAGATATTCCCTGAATTGGCTGCTGCATGGGGTTATGAGGCTGCCCAAAGCTGGGACAACCTATGACGACCATGCAGAGTCCTACAGCTACACGGCACATACAGATCACCAAAACCCACAAAGCGAGTCAGTTATGGCCAAATACACAGAGGTTTAGTACAGAAGGCGCAGGACACAGATCCATGCTAGTAGACAGCAGGCATTCATTTTAGTAGCTGCGCTAACGTGGCTGTACTTACACGCGGTGTATCCTTTAGCAGACAAGAAGGAAATCACCATGGAGGGGAAAAAAAAATATAAAACCAAAAGTAAATGTGATGAATGTGATCAGAAGAAGATGAGATGTGGGAAGGTTCAGGGGGCAGTCACTAATAACCGTGCCATAACATACAAGGACGTAAAACGTGCCAGTGAGCAGCTGTAAAGCACAGCAGAAAATCTATAGACTGGTGGATCCAGAAAAGGACATAGAAAAGGGAAGTTAGAAAAAAGGAAAACATTAAGAACAAAAAAAAAAGAAGTGGGTGTTAAACGTAAAAGATGGAATAGAGGAGAAGATATGAGAGTAAAAAACAGGAAGGGAAGAGGCAAATTTAGGATGAGAATGGGAAAGTATTCACCCCCTTTGGCATTTTTCATGTTTTCCTACCTCACGACCTGTAATTTCACTTTTTTTCAGGGTTAGCATCAGTTCATGTGAAAAAAAAATGTCTACAACTGTGAACATGTTTTTTTGTTATTGTGAAGCAAACAACAAATAGGACAACTTCAGTGTGTATAGCTAGTCACCCTCCTAAAGTCAGTACTTTGTAGAGCCTCCTTGTGCGGCAATTACAGCTGCAAGTTTCTTTGGGTAATTCTCTGTGATCTTTACACATCTTGAGACTTGGATTTTTGCCCATTCTTCAATGCAAAACTGCTCCAGCTCCTTGCTGAACAGCAATCTTCACGTCTGACCATAGATTCTCCTTTGGAATAAGATGTGGGCTTTGATTAGGCCACTCCAAAATATTTACACGTTTCCCATTAAACCACTCGAGTGTTGCTTTAGCAGTATGCTTTGGGTCATTGCCTTGTTGGAAGGTGAACCTCCCATTCTCAAATCATTGACCAACTGAAACAGGTTTTTCTCAAGAACATACCTGTATTTCGCACCATCCACCTTCCCCTCAACTATTTTCCTTGTCCCTGCTTCCAAAAAACATCCCACAGCATGATGCTGCCACCACCATGTTTCACTGTGGGGATGGTGTTCTTGGGATGACCTTACTTGGTGACCAAAATGTTCAAATTTGGTCTGATCTGACCACAGCACCTTCCTCCATACATTTGGTAAGTCTCCCACTCAAAACAAGCCTTACAATTTTTGTGTTTAAGTGAAGGCTTATTTCTGCCCACTCTTCCAAGCTTATTGTGGTAGCTTATTGTGGTCAGATGGACAGATACTCCAGTCTCTGATTGGGAACTCTTTAGCTCCTTCAGGATTTCCTTTGGTCTCTGCACTGCCTCTCTGATTAATGCCCTATTTGCCCGGGCTGAGAGTTTTGGTGGGCGGCCTTCTCTTCACAGGTTTGTTGTGGTACCATGTTCTTTCCATTTAATGATAATTGATTTGTTGTTGCTCCAAAGGATCATCAGAGATAGGGATAATGTGTTATAACTTAACATTGACTTGTACTTCTCAACAACTTTGTCACTGACTTGTTTGCAGATCTCCTTGCTCTTTATGGTGCTATTCGGACATCACCTGTCTTCATGGTGTTGATTGGAGATCTCCTCAGACTTCATGGTGTTGTTTGGAGATCTCCTCGGTCTTCACGGTGTTGTTTGGAGATCTCTTCGTCGTCATGGTTATGTTTGGAGATCTCCTTGGTCTTCGTGGTTTTTTTTTTAGATTTCTTTTGTCTTCATGATAGTGTTTGGAGATCTCCTTGGCCTTCGTAGTTTTTTTTTTAGATTTCTTTGGTCTTCATGGTGTTGTTCAGAGATGTCCTTGGTAGTGATGAGCGAATACTCGTTACTCGATATTTCTCGAGCATGCTTGGGGGTCCTCCGAGTTTTTTTTAGTGCTCGGAGATTTAATTTTTCTTGCCGCTGCTGAATGATTCCCTAGCATCCAGGCAACCCCCATATGAACTTATGCTGGCTAACAGATGTAAATCATTCAGCTGCGGCAAGAAAAACTAAATCTCCGAGCACTAAAAAATATTCAGAGGACCCCCGAGCGTGCTCGAGAAATCTAGAGTAACGAGTATATTCGCTCATCACTAGTCCTTGGTCTTTATGGTGTTGTTTGAAGACCTTCTTGGTCTTCATGCTGTTGTTTGGAGATCTCCTTGGCTGTCATGGTGTTGTTTGGTTAGTGGTCCCTCTTGTTAATGGTGCTGTGGCCTTTCAGAAAACGTAAAATTATATACTGACTGACAAGTGACATATAGATTGCATACAGGGCATGGGATATATGAAGGGAATTGCTTGTACCAAAACGAGCAGAAAACGAGCTCACTGGTAACTCATTATGCAATCTCTGTACTATGATACATAGAGGATCCCACATGCTCCGGCATCAGCTGATCTAGCGGTGACGTATGTACCGGCCCGCGCGTTGCTACGGCGATGCTGTTTCACTTCCTGCCACGGCCACTATAAATATCCGGGTTATGGGACTTTCTGACACGCCCCCTGAGGAAGGAATCTTTCCGAAACGCGCGTCGGGGTGGGTTGTGGACGGCGTGGTGTCTGGAGTCGGCATTGATGGTATGCTCACTATTATTCCCCTTTGGTGCTTATTTGTCCTTACTTCTTTGTTAGAGTACATGATCCCTGGATAGCCCATTGTTGGCTGTGATGTGTATTGATCATGATGGACTCACATGATTATCATTGGGGATTTATGTTATACTCCTCCTACATTTACTCCTGCGCCGTTCATTTCCCCTTTTTCTATGTGTGCTGCTTTTCTGTAGGACCTGTCCTGCTATGCCTTTTACCTGTTCTGTATTTAATAATAAATTAAACTTTGTCTTATATTTTGACTATAAAACTATCCCGCAGTACCCTGAGGATTTCTGCCATTACTCAGCAGGTGTCATCTATCCCGCGGTACCCTGATGATTTCTACCATTACTCAGCAGGTGTCATCTATCCCGCGGTACCCTGATGATTTCTGCCATTACTCAGCAGGTGTCATCTATCCCGCGGTACCCTGATGATTTCTGCCATTACTCAGCAGGTGTCATCTATCCCGCGGTACCCTGATGATTTCTGCCATTACTCAGCAGGTGTCATCTATCCCGCAGTATCCTGATGATTTCTGCCATTACTCAGCAGGTGTCATCTATCCCGCAATACCCTGATGATTTCTACCATTACTCAGCAGGTGTCATCTATCCCGCAGTACCCTGATGATTTCTACCATTACTCAGCAGGTGTCATCTATCCCGCAGTACCCTGAGGATTTCTGCCATTACTCAGCAGGTGTCATCTATCCCGCGGTACCCTGATGATTTCTGCCATTACTCAGCAGGTGTCATCTATCCCGCGGTACCCTGATGATTTCTGCCATTACTCAGCAGGTGTCATCTATCCCGCAGTATCCTGATGATTTCTGCCATTACTCAGCAGGTGTCATCTATCCCGCAGTACCCTGATGATTTCTACCATTACTCAGCAGGTGTCATCTATCCCGCAGTACCCTGATGATTTCTACCATTACTCAGCAGGTGTCATCTATCCCGCAGTACCCTGATGATTTCTGCCATTACTCAGCAGGTGTCATCTATCCTGCAGTACCCTGATGATTTCTGCCATTACTCAGCAGGTGTCATCTATCCCGCGGTACCCTGATGATTTCTGCCATTACTCAGCAGGTGTCATCTATCCCGCAATACCCTGATGATTTCTGCCATTACTCAGCAGGTGTCATCTATCCCGCGGTACCCTGATGATTTCTGCCATTACTCAGCAGGCGTCATCTATCCCGCGGTACCCTGATGATTTCTGCCATTACTCAGCAGGTGTCATCTATCCCGCGGTATCCTGATGATTTCTGCCATTACTCAGCGGGTGTCATCTATCCCGCAATACCCTGATGATTTCTGCCATTACTCAGCGGGTGTCATCTATCCCGCAGTATCCTGATGATTTCTGCCATTACTCAGCGGGTGTCATCTATCCCGCGGTACCCTGATGATTTCTGCCATTACTCAGCAGGTGTCATCTATCCCGCAGTACCCTGATGATTTCTGCCATTACTCAGCAGGTGTCATCTATCCCGCAGTATCCTGATGATTTCTGCCATTACTCAGCAGCTGTCATCTATCCCGCGGTATCCTGATGATTTCTGCCATTACTCAGCGGGTGTCATCTATCCCGCAATACCCTGATGATTTCTGCCATTACTCAGCAGGTGTCATCTATCCCGCAGTACCCTGATGATTTCTGCCATTACTCAGCAGGTGTCATCTATCCCACGGTACACTGTTGACATTAGGGTGCACTTACTTTTCCAATAATGTGAGCGCGGTGGTGGGGTTGACTCTCAGGTATTTGCAGTTCGGCTGCCCGTAGTCTGCCAGATATGTTGACCAGTCCCATTTAATGAAAAGATCCAATAGCTGTAGAGAAAGAAAAAGAAATAACGTGAAAAACGCTCTATAAAAACAGGATTTCTCCAGTATTGTCCAATCCTGAGTCCAATCCCGACACATTATGATAGAGATAAAGGATGGAGACCTGCTACCTGGAGGCATTCGAGGATGGCTGCCGTCAGGCCCAGACCATTACTACGCAGAGCGTCTCTGTACCAGGCTGTATATACACGAGATCCATGCCTATTACTGCAGACACAGGGCCCCCGCTAGACCCCACACCTGCTCCAAATAACAGTGAACACTACCCAGTGCCCTATGCTTGGGGGACGTCCTCTTACCTCCCGGCTAGCCACTATTAAAAATATCTGAACTCACACTTTTAAAAAACCTTTTATTAAGGTTTAAAAACGGGAAAAGCACAATATATGAAGGCTGGGGTCACGGGCGGTGGGTCCGCGTATGACCTCTGCAACCGCGTGGAGGACTCCACTGAATAATACACAAACTTTTCACCTCCAAAGCAAAAGGAAAAAAAAAAAAAACAGCAAAAACATAAACCCCAAGTGCACAGGCATGTAAAGTGTCACGGAGGGGTGGAGAATTTCAGTCTGCACCTTCTGGGGAAGATTCCAATACAAAATATGCAAATACTATTAATTCTTTCAAGCCTGCCGTCTCCAGCGCCATCCAGGCCCATACATCAAACGTGACGGGACACACACTAAGAGAAAAATGTATTTACCCAAATCTTGTTTGAGTAGAGGATTAAAATAGCAGCTCTGGATGGGTGGAGGTGACGGGCTGTCACTCATCGGTAAAATACCAGGAGCCAGAGCCAGCCGGACGATCCACGGCAGCTCAGACGGCAAGTGAACAGCTTGCTAACAATGTGGTGAAGGCACGGCCTGATGATGCCCACTAATGGGGTCAGAGGCCACCAAGCAGTAGTCCATGAAATATACATGGACTACAGGGAAAAACTACTAATGTCACCCCAGGGGTCTCACCAGACCTTTCCTCCGACCTGACCAGACCTTTCCTCCGACCTGACCTTTCATCCACAGATGTCGCTACAGAACCCAGCATGTCCAAATAGTCAACCGCTGAAGAGTCACAGGCTGGAGACCATGATAAGGAAAGCTCTGGACTGACCTTTCTGGCTCCAGTGACATCTCATAGGGCCCCACACAATACAGACCACTGTATGGACATCTCACAGGACCCCGCACAATACAGACCACTGTATGGACACCTCACAGGGCCCCGCACAATACAGACCACTGTATGGACATCTCACAGGGCCCCACACAATACAGACCACTGTATAGACATCTCACAGGACCCCGCACAATACAGACCACTGTATGGACATCTCACAGGGCCCCGCACAGTACAGACCACTGTATGGACATCTCACAGGACTCCGCACAATACAGACCACTGTATGGACATCTCACAGGGCCCCGCACAGTACAGACCACTGTATGGACATCTCACAGGGCCCCGCACAGTACAGACCACTGTATGGACATCTCACAGGGCCCCACACAATACAGACCACTGTATAGACATCTCACAGGACCCCGAACAATACAGACCACTGTATGGACATCTCAAAGAGCCCCGCACAATACAGACCACTGTATGGACATCTCACAGGACTCCGCACAATACAGACCACTGTATGGACATCTCACAGGGCCCCGCACAGTACAGACCACTGTATGGACATCTCACAGGGCCCCGCACAGTACAGACCACTGTATGGACACCTCACACGGCCCCGCACAGTACAGACCACTGTATGGACATCTCACAGGGCCCCGCACAGTACAGACCACTGTATGGACATCTCACAGGGCCCCGCACAATACAGACCACTGTATGGACATCTCACAGGACCCCGCACAATACAGACCACTGTATGGACATCTCAAAGAGCCCCGCACAATACAGACCACTGTATGGACATCTCACAGGACCCCGCACAATACAGACCACTGTATGGACATCTCACAGGGCCCCGCACAATACAGACCACTGTATGGACACCTCACAGGGCCCCGCACAATACAGACCACTGTATGGACATCTCACAGGGCCCCGCACAGTACAGACCACTGTATGGACATCTCACAGGGCCCCGCACAATACAGACCACTGTATGGACATCTCACAGGCCCCGCACAGTACAGACCACTGTATGGAGATCTCACAGGGCCCCGCACAATACAGACCACTGTATGGACATCTCACAGGGCCCCGCACAGTACAGACCACTGTATGGACATCTCACAGGACCCTGCACAATACAGACCACTGTATGGACATCTCACAGGACCCCGCACAATACAGACCACTGTATGGACACCTCACAGGGCCCCGCACAGTACAGACCACTGTATGGACATCTCACAGGATCCCGCACAGTACAGACCACTGTATGGACATCTCACAGGACCCGAACAATACAGACCACTGTATGGACATCTCACAGGACCCCGCACAATACAGACCACTGTATGGACACCTCACAGGGCCCCGCACAATACAGACCACTGTATGGACACCTCACAGGGCCCCGCACAATGCAGACCACTGTATGGACATCTCACAGGACCCTGCACAATACAGACCACTGTATGGACATCTCACAGGACCCCGCACAATACAGACCACTGTATGGACATCTCACAGGGCCCCGCACAGTACAGACCACTGTATGGACATCTCACAGGGCCCTGCACAATACAGACCACTATATGGAGATCTCACAGGCCCTGAACAATACAGACCACTGTATGGACATCTCACAGGATCCCGCACAATACAGACCACTGTATGGACATCTCACAGGACCCGAACAATACAGACCACTGTATGGACATCTCACAGGACCCGAACAATACAGACCACTGTATGGACATCTCACAGGGCCCCGCACAGTACAGACCACTGTATGGACATCTCACAGTGCCCCGCACAGTACAGACCACTGTATGGACATCTCACAGGACCCGAACAATACAGACCACTGTATGGACATCTCACAGGATCCCGCACAATACAGACCACTGTATGGACATCTCACAGGGCCCTGCACAATACAGACCACTGTATGGACATCTCACAGGATCCCGCACAATACAGACCACTGTATGGACATCTCACAGGACCCCGCACAATACAGACCACTGTATGGACACCTCACAGGGCCCCGCACAATACAGACCACTGTATGGACACCTCACAGGGCCTCGCACAATACAGACCACTGTATGGACACCTCACAGGCCCCCGCACAATACAGACCACTGTATGGACATCTCAAAGAGCCCCGCACAATACAGACCACTGTATGGACATCTCACAGGACCCCGCACAATACAGACCACTGTATGGACATCTCACAGGGCCCCGCACAATACAGACCACTGTATGGACACCTCACAGGGCCCTGCACAATACAGACCACTGTATGGACATCTCACAGGACCCCGCACAATACAGACCACTGTATGGACATCTCACAGGGCCCCGCACAGTACAGACCACTGTATGGACATCTCACAGGGCCCGAACAATACAGACCACTGTATGGACATCTCACAGGGCCCCGCACAGTACAGACCACTGTATGGACATCTCACAGTGCCCCGCACAGTACAGACCACTGTATGGACATCTCACAGGACCCGAACAATACAGACCACTGTATGGACATCTCACAGGATCCCGCACAATACAGACCACTGTATGGACATCTCACAGGGCCCTGCACAATACAGACCACTGTATGGACATCTCACAGGATCCCGCACAATACAGACCACTGTATGGACATCTCACAGGACCCCGCACAATACAGACCACTGTATGGACACCTCACAGGGCCCCGCACAATACAGACCACTGTATGGACACCTCACAGGGCCTCGCACAATACAGACCACTGTATGGACACCTCACAGGCCCCCGCACAATACAGACCACTGTATGGACATCTCACAGGATCCCGCACAATACAGACCACTGTATGGACATCTCACAGGACCCCGCACAATACAGACCACTGTATGGACACCTCACAGGGCCCCGCACAATACAGACCACTGTATGGACACCTCACAGGGCCCCGCACAATACAGACCACTGTATGGACACCTCACAGGCCCCCGCACAATACAGACCACTGTATGGAGATCTCACAGGATCCCGCACAATACAGACCACTGTATGGACATCTCACAGGATCCCGCACAATACAGACCACTGTATGGACACCTCACAGGACCCCGCACAGTACAGACCACTGGTAATAGTAATCAGCAGTCGTGGCCTCCTGACTCGCTGTGCGCACTGACAGCGCCGGTGATCGGGTGAAGGGTGGCTGATGTGTGTAAATATCTCCACGCACATGTTTGGCAGTCAGCGCTGACTCAGGCCTCTGTCTTCACCTCTATGTGAACCTACAGTCACCCAGATCTGAACCTGCACGCCTGCTCCCGACACGCATCCAGTGATTCATAATAAATGGATTATTATCCGGGGACTTTCTAGGAGGCAGGGAAGGGATTTACATAAAGGGATATATTAATCTGCTGCTGAGAACAAACAGGCGCAGCGCTTCCTAAGTGACACTGAGCACACACGCGATAACGCCAGCTAAATATAGAGCGAAAATATTAGCACCTACATATCTGCGAGCCGCTGCCCTCAGTTATCAGCCATTCCGGTGCCCTGCTGCCTAAAATACACCGGAGAGCAAAGTCTGACATCCACATCTAGAAAAGCAAAAAAATAAAAATAAAAATAAAAAAAATTCTGGAATATTCAATGGCGGACCGAAGGACTTTGGAAAGTAATATATAAACTTGCTAAATTTTGGACATTCTTTAGCCCGTTCAAAGCACTATTAATGGACTCTGATCCAGAAGCTGAGACTTCCCCAACTGCTCGAGCCACAAGGGGCGGACATATTACTGCAGGCACACAGGGGCCCCGGAGGTGAAGGGGCCCATTACTACCTCCATAGCATTATGAGGAGGCCACACGGGGCCCACATATATATTGTCCCTTCAAGGAGCCCCTTCAGCCTGTGTCGGCATCTGAAGACAAGCGCCCGAGCTTATACATGAGCGTGCACACAGTGGTATCCTGTGGAGCAAAGGTTTGCCCATGTTCTGCCTGGTGTCGATAAGTGGGGTCTAAGAAGCTGGACCCCCCACTGGTCTACGAAGCTCTTAAGGGGCTGTCGCCTATTTGTTCAAACCTCAGAATCTTCCTCGAGGATCCGAATCTCGGCCACCGGGTGACCCAAATGGTGCAAGAAATGAGAAATGCCTAAAGCCGATTTATAAAAGATGGTTTCTGGCCAACTTTGAGTTTGGATCGTTGACGTAGAAGCCGATCAGCGCTCATTGATGGTTCCGACAGAATGGCCAACAATGCGAGAAATTCCACGATGCCATGTGCCGCCGATAACCAGGATTTCATTGCCCGGCATGAACTCTCCCAGTCCGTCAATGAATGGATACCAAAAAGTTATGCAGAGGTGGCTCTTGGCTAATGACTGCGCCCTAGTACCCGAGTAGAGCTAAGGAGGCGCGCTGACCAGGGAGCCCGCACAGGAGTGCACGGATGGCAGGTGGAGGTGCAGGGCAGCACACCGCCGGTATGTGTCACACACAAGTGCTGAGAAGTGCAGGCCTGGAGGAGACAGGAGAATCCCCCGCTATTTGCACACTGATGAGTGGCGGCATGAAGGCATTCAGGAAAAATGAATGAGCAGAGGGGGATCACTGAGGGAAAGTGATGAGTGACGGACGGATTAGTGACACCAGCTCGGCAGTGCCACTCGTGTCCAGACTGCACAAGCCTCCCCTGAATGTGCGGCCGCTGACCTCTACAGCCTCAGCCGAGGAGCCAGCACTAAAGGAGACCAGAAAATAGCCCGAAGTCCTGGCGGAGACAAAAAAGGTGAAGACGAGGGAGCAGCAGCCCGTCTCGAAAAACGTCAAAACACACACGTCAAATAATACATTCCTGGAGCTACACCTTTGTAATCCACGCCAGCCAAGAATGTGGGGGCCATCAGGTGGACATACGTGCTGCTATAATGGGCACCCTATGTAGTAATACATATATGCATTCACGGAGCACATAACCCACCATCTATGTTCTATATCTACAGCTGATATACAATATTTACAGTTCACGCAAGAATTCGGACACTGATGAACCATTGTGATTTCAGCTCTGCAGGGCTTTTTTTTATTATTATTTAAAATGAAACAACCAAGATGCAATTAAACTGGAGACACTCAGGGTTACTTAAAGGGATTGAACAGCCATTTTTCTACATAGTCTCCTCATTTCAGGGGTTCAGAAGTAATTGGGCAAATTATCTTTACCATAAATAAATGATAAAATGTTCATCATTAACCGTAAAGCAATGACAGCCTGAAGTCACCATCGCTGGTGTCCTCTGGTGTGAAGCTTTGCAGCAATGACGACCTGAAGTCTGACGGCCATGGATGTCACCATCGCTGGTCTCCTCCAGTGTGAGGCTTTGCAGCAATGACGGCCTGAAGTCTGACGGCCATGGATGTCACCATCGCTGGTCTCCTCCAGTGTGAGGCTTTGCAGCAATGACAACCTGAAGTCTGGAGCCATGGATGTCACCATCGCTGGTCTCCTCCAGTGTGACACTTTGCAGCAATGACGGCCTGAAGTCTGGAGCCATGGGTGTCACCATCGCTGGTCTCCTCCAGCGTGAGGCTTTGCAGCAATGACGGCCTGAAGTCTGGAGCCATGGGTGTCACCATCGCTGGTCTCCTCCAGTGTGAGGCTTTGCAGCAATGACGGCCTGAAGTCTGGAGCCATGGATGTCACCATCGCTGGTCTCCTCCAGTGTGAAGCTTTGCAGCAATGACGGCCTGAAGTCTGGAGCCATGGAGGTCACCATCACTGGTCTCCTCCAGTGTGAGGCTTTGCAGCAATGACGGCCTGAAGTCTGGAGCCATGGATGTCACCATCGCTGGTCTTCTCCAGTGTGAGGCTTTGCAGCAATGACGGCCTGAAGTCTGGAGCCATGGATGTCACCATCGCTGGTCTCCTCCAGTGTGAAGCTTTGCAGCAATGACGGCCTGAAGTCTGGAGCCATGGATGTCACCATCGCTGGTCTCCTCCAGTGTGAAGCTTTGCAGCAATGACTGCCTGAAGTCTGGAGCCATGGATGTCACCATCGCTGGTCTTCTCCAGTGTGAGGCTTTGCAGCAATGACGGCCTGAAGTCTGGAGCCATGGATGTCACCATCGCTGGTATTCTCCAGTGTGAGGCTTTGCAGCAATGACGACCTGAAGTCTGGAGCCATGGATGTCACCATCGCTGGTCTTATCCAGTGTGACGCTTTGAAGCAATGACGACCTGAAGTCTGGAG
Source organism: Ranitomeya imitator (assembly GCF_032444005.1). Classification (NCBI taxonomy): domain Eukaryota; kingdom Metazoa; phylum Chordata; class Amphibia; order Anura; family Dendrobatidae; genus Ranitomeya; species Ranitomeya imitator. The sequence continues at coordinate 1,229,994,784 of NC_091282.1, forward strand.
CCATGGACGTCACCATAGCTGGAGTCCTCTGGTGTGAAGCTTTGCAGCAATAATGGCCTGAAATCTGGAACCTTGGAGGTCACCATCGCTGGTCTCCTCCGATGTGCGGCTTTGCCGCCTTTATTGTAGTGACTTTAGTTCTTGCTGGTTTGTGGCTCTTTCTGCCTTCAGTATGTGAAATATGGCTCAATGGGATGAGATCTGGTGATAACCTGGCCATTGCAAAATCTTTCTCTTCATTGGTTTTGCAGGATGTTTTGGGTCATTGTCCATTTATTCTGGGAAGCGTCTCTTTTGCTTCCATTGAGAGCTTCTCTGACTACATGTTGTGGGTTCACAGCAACAGCTTCCAAATGCAAATGCCAAGTCTGAAATCAGTTCCAGACATTTTAATTTGCTCAACTGATGATAAATTAATGAGGGAAAAGCCCATGCAGTACTTTCGGACCCTTTAAAAAGAGGCAGCTCCATATTAAATAGCTGTAATTCCTAAACCCTTCCTCCAAATAGGAGGCAAATACCCTTCAATTAAAGCTCAGAGTCGGCAATTTAACCTCAGATTAATTCTATAACTGGATCTTGAATATGTTTTGGTAACCAGTTAAAATGCCAAAACTTGAGTCACTGCCCAAATATTTCTGGACCTGTGTGTACAACTGGTATAACCTGGGTATCTCCTGTATACAATTATATATGTACAGCAGGTATAACCTGGGCATCTCCTGTATATAATTATATATGTACAGCTGGTATAACCTGGGCGTCTCCTGCATATAATTATATATGTACAGCTGATATATAATTATATACAGGAGATGCCCAGGTTATATCAGCTGTACATTTATAATTATATACAGGCGATACCCAGGTTATACCAGCTGTACATATATAATTATATACAGGAGATGCCCAGGTTATGCCTGCTGTACATATATAATTATATACAGAAGATGCCCAGGTTATGTACAGCAGGTATAACCTGGGTATCTCCTGTATATAATTATACATGTACAGCAGGTATATCCTGGGTATCTCCTGTACATAATTATATATGTACAGCTGGTATAACCTGGGTATCTCCTGTATATAATTATATATGTACAGCTGGTATAACCTGAGCATCTCCTGTATATAATTATATATGTACAGCTGGTATAACCTGGGCATCTCCTGTATATAATTATATATGTACAGCTGGTATAACCTGAGCATCTTCTGTATATAATTATATATGTACAGCTGGTATAACCTGGTCATCTTCTGTATATAATTATATATGTACAGCTGGTATAACCTGGGCATCTCCTGTATATAATTATATATGTACAGGTGGTATAACCTGGGCATTGCCTGTATATAATTATATATGTACAGCTGGTATAACCTGGGCATCTCCTGTATATAATTATATATGTACAGGTGGTATAACCTGGGCATTGCCTGTATATAATTATATATGTACAGCTGGTATAACCTGGTCATCTTCTGTATATAATTATATATGTACAGCTGGTATAACCTGGACATCTTCTGTATATAATTATATATGTACAGCTGGTATAACCTGGGCATCTCCTGTATATAATTATATATGTACAGGTGGTATAACCTGGGCATTGCCTGTATATAATTATATATGTACAGCTGGTATAACCTGGGCATCTCCTGTATATAATTATATATGTACAGGTGGTATAACCTGGGCATCTCCTGTATATAATTATATATGTACAGGTGGTATAACCTGGGCATTGCCTGTATATAATTATATATGTACAGCTGGTATAACCTGGGCATCTCCTGTATATAATTATATATGTACAGGTGGTATAACCTGGGCATTGCCTGTATATAATTATATATGTACAGCTGGTATAACCTGGGCATCTCCTGTATATAATTATATATGTACAGGTGGTATAACCTGGGCATTGCCTGTATATAATTATATATGTACAGCCGGTATAACCTGGGCATCTTCTCTATATAGTTACATATGTACAGAGCTGTGGATATCTGGAACGTTCGCTATGTCATCAGAAGTGAGGTGTGATAGCCGGGTAATATATGGAGTGGGGCAGATTCCCATATTTGTCAGTAGAGTTCATTCCAGATAGGGCGGGTGGCGGAGGGGCCAGGATTAGACAGTGGAGCGACTGCTGCTCTCTGTCAGATTAAACTCTGGATGGCCTCGTATGTGTAATACACCGTCACCGAGTACACAGCGTATAGAAGGACAGGAACGCTCCTCTGTGCTCCAGGGATGATATAACAGCACCTAAAGCGGGACAGACTGGAGGATCACAGCGGGCGAAGGATGATAGAAGCCAAATACGGAGAGGCGACCAGTCATACAGCGATATCCAGACCATAAAAACTAAGAAGTATTACATATGTCTTCCTACGTGACTCATTTTTGATTCTGCAGAAGCAAACAACATATTGCTCGAACTGGGGAACATTTTCATATATGCTGCCATACAATCCCGGTTATAGAGGATGGGAAAAACGATCCCATTGTCCTGAAATAGTAGTTATATTCTTGCATACAGGGACAGTTCTATAATACCGTAATTATATTCTTCTACATAAAAGCAGTATTATAGTAGTTATATTCTTGTACATAGGGAGCAGTATTATAGTAGTTATATTCTTGTACATAGGAGCAGTATTATAGTAGTTATATTCTTGTACATAGGAGCAGTATTATAGTAGTTATATTCTTATACATAGGGGCAGTATTATAGTAGTTCTATTCTTCTACATAAAAGCAGTATTATAGTAGTTATATTCTTGTACATAGGGGCAGTATTATACTAGTTATATTCTTGTACATAAAAGCAGTATTATAGTAGTTATATTCTTGTATATAGGGGTAGTATTATAGTAGTTATATTCTTGTATATAGGGGCAGTATTATAGTAGTTATATGCTTGGATATAAAAGCAGTATTATAGTAGTTATATTCTGGTACATAGGGGGCAGTATTATACTAGTTATATTCTTGTACATAGGAGCAGTATTATAGTAGTTATATTCTTGTACATAGGGGCAGTATTATAGTAGTTATATTCTTGTACATAGGAGCAGTATTATAGTAGTTATATTTTTGTACATAGGAGGAGTATTATAGTAGTTATATTCTTGTACATAGGGGCAGTATTATAGTAGTTATATTCTTGTACATAGGGAGCAGTATTATAGTAGTTATATTCTTGTACATGGGACAGTATTATAGTAGTTATATTCTTGTACATAGGGGGCAGTATTATAGTAGTTATATTCTTGTACATGGGGGCAGTATTATAGTAGTTATATTCTTGTACATAGGGGCAGTATTATAGTAGTTATATTCTTGTTCATAGGGAGCAGTATTATAGTAGTTATATTCTTGTACATGGGGCAGTATTATAGTAGTTATATTCTTGTACATAGGGGTCAGTATTATAGTAGTTATATTCTTGCACATAGGGGCAGTATTATAGTAGTTATATTCTTGTACATAGGGGGCAGTATTATAGTAGTTATATTCTTGTACATGGGGCAGCATTATAGTAGTTATATTCTTGTACATAGGAGCAGCATTACAGTAGTTATATTCTTGTACATAGGAGCAGTATTATAGTAGTTATATTCTTGTACACGGGGGCAGTATTATGGTAGTTATATTCTTGTACATAGGGGGCAGTGTTTAGTAGTTATATTCCTGTACATAGAGGCAGTATTATAGTAGTTATATTCTTGTACATAGGGGCAGTATTATAGTAGTTATATTCTTGTATATAGGGGCAGTATTATAGTTATATTCCTGTACATAGGGGGCAGTATTATAGTAGTTATATTCTTGTACATAGAGGCAGTATTATAGTAGTTATATTCTTGTACATAGAGGCAGTATTATAGAAGTTATATTCATTTACATAGGGGCAGTATTATAGTAGTTATATTCTTGTACATAGGAGCAGTATTATAGTAGTTATATTCTTGTACATAGGAGCAGTATTATAGTAGTTATATTCTTGTACATAGGAGCAGTATTATAGTAGTTATATTCTTGTACATAGGAGCAGTATTATAGTAGTTATATTCTTGTATATAGGAGCAGTATTATAGTAGTTATATTCTTGTACATAGGAGCAGTATTATAGTAGTTATATTCTTGTACATAGAGGCAGTATTGTAGTAGTTATATTCTTGTACATAGGGGCAGTATTATAGTAGTTATATTCTTGCACATAGGGGCAGTATTATAGTAGTTATATTCTTGTACATAGGGGGCAGTATTATAGTAGTTATATTCTTGTACATATGGGGCAGTATTATAGTAGTTATATTCTTGTACATAGGGGGCAGTATTATAGTAGTTATATTCTTGTACATAGGGGCAGTATTATAGTAGTTATATTCTTGTACATAGGGGCAGTATTATAGTAGTTATATTCTTGTACATAGGGGGCAGTATTATAGTAGTTATATTCTTGTACATATGGGGCAGTGTTTAGTAGTTATATTCCTGTACCTTCCAATGGCTGATGAGTTTGTAATCTGACAACCGTGCACTGTGAACAAGAGATGTGCACATAGCAGTAGTCACAAGGAGTGGCATACGCTGGGCATATTCATATTTGCGGTTCTCCATACATGGCGATTATGGCGGTAAGTGACCGGCGATGGCCTGCAGCGCACCCTGCACATGTGTGATCGCTCCTACTTAGACACAATCCTGACGCTTGCAGAGCTGCTTTCCAGTGATATTATCCAGCTCGCTCTTTATCCGCTGTGCTGGACAGATGGTGGAGAGTTATTCTCCAGGAACTGTCAAAATAAAACTATTTATGGCACCTTGAAGTAGAAGTGGAAATAAGTGGACAGAGGTAATTGGAGACAAAAGCCTCTTTCACGTGCAGTAAACTCTGGCTGGCCTCTCCGCAACAGACGTCCCAGAAGAACTATTTTTCAGAAGTGCGGCCACGTCTCTCATTTGCATGTCTCCAGCAGCCTGTCTAGTGATTGTGAAGTAAGTAGCAGAAGACATGCAACCGGGGTCACCCCACTCCTTAACGGGGAACGCCATACCCACTTGATTCCAAATGGCAATGGTTTAAAATGATAGTTCTGCCGCCATGTACCAAGTACTTATGAGGTGGACTTGCCTTTCCTTGAACCGGGTACAGTATGGTTCTCCCTATACGGTCTAAAATATTAAATGTGCAAAGACAGGGTATATTGCATGCAGTCCGGAATAAAGATTAAAGGCAGCTGTGCATGTCAGTATCTGCACTCATTTCATGGCAAGAACCGTCCATGCAGAACTGAGAAGAGATGTTCGGTCTCCGCTCCAGTGATTGTCCATGGGACTGACGGATACAGCTGACCAGTGGACTCAGCAGTGCCATAGTTAACCAGTGGAGTGGAGGGCGAGGATGCGGATCTACGCTCCATTGAAGACGTAGCTGTATGGTTTTCGAGGGTTGCAGAGCCCAGATCTTGGGATCGTCGGGAGTAGGGTTGAGCAAATTTTACTTTTTTAGGGTCGAGTCGGGTTTCGCGAAACCCGACTATCCCAAAAGTCAAGTCGAGTGAAATCGGGCGATTATCACGAAAAGTCGGGGATCGAACACGAAACCCAATGCAAAGTCAATGGGAAATCTCTCTCTCAAAGTCAATGGGAAATCGCTCTCTCAAAGTCAATGGGAAATCGCTCTCTCAAAGTCAATGGGAAATCGCTCTCTCAAAGTCAATGGGAAATCGCTCTCTCAAAGTCAATGGGAAATCTCTCTCTCAAAGTCGATGGGAAATCTCTCTCTCAAAGTCGATGGGAAATCTCTCTCTCAAAGTCGATGGGAAATCTCTCTCTCAAAGTCAATGGGAAATCTGTCTCTCAAAGTCAATGGGAAATCTGTCTCTCAAAGTCAATGGGAAATCTCTCTCTCAAAGTCAATGGGAAATCTCTCTCTCAAAGTCAATGATTATTATTATTATTTATTATTATAGCGCCATTTATTCCATGGCGCTTTACATGTGAGGAGGGGTATACATAAAACAAGTACAATAATCTTGAACAATACAAGTCACAACTGGTACAGGAGGAGAGAGGACCCTGCCCGCGAGGGCTCACAATCTACAAGGGATGGGTGAGGATACAGTAAGTAGGGTAGAGCTGGCCGTGCAGTCAATGGGAAATCTCTCTCTCAAAGTCCATGGGAAATATCTCTCTCTCTCTCTCTCTCTCTCCCCTCCGTCCCTGAACAGAAAAGCTGGTGTTACACATTGCAAATCGCTACAGCACACAAGCGAGAAGATGGCGATAGGCTCCTTCATTGGCTGAAAAAATGGCGCCAAACGCGTCATACGAAACGCGACTTTGGCGCGAAGTTCGCCGACCGCATGGCCAATCCCACAGTAGGATCGGGTCGGGTTTCATGAAACCCGACTTTGCCAAAAGTCGGCGACTTTTGAATTTGTCCGATCCGTTTCGCTCAAGCCTAGTCGGGAGTCTAACTGCTAAGACCACTACTGATGGGGAATAACTTGATGTTGGGGGGAGGTGTTACTCATAAAGGTGTCTTTGGGATAGGTGATGACTTTCTAGGACAATAACTAAACCTTCAAGGGTCGATGCCCGCATTCGCCTAAGCATTTGTATTTTTCCACTGATCGGATTACTCGACAAGAATGTGCTTCGTTTTCTACCTGACTTTTGCACCTAGCTGGGGAGCGAGGTGAGCGGGTCATGGAGGAGACACGGTGAAGCCCTGTGAGGGCAGAAATAGTTCACATTCTGTGATGGTGCAGAAATACGGGTCTTCTCAGTGCGTGCTCTTTAGGATTGTGGGCCCCCTGAGCAAGATCTAAATGACCGGTGGAAATATTCTCCGCGGGGACGTGTGACAAACGGCGGTTACATTCTCAAAAACTAAAAAGCAAACTTTTAACTAAAACTTAAAAATAATAATAATATTTAGCATCTCAGGTCTTCTTTACTTTTTGACTTGGAGGAAGCGCTCCAGGCCTGTAATTACGGATTTGTCCTCCCTCCACAGATGGGGCTGCCGGTCTCCCCATTACACGTAACGCTGGTTTCTGTGATGTTTACAGAAGGGGCCGCCGGAGAATGGCTTGTATACATTACGTATGCACGGCTCGTCTGTTCACCGGCACAGGAGCCTTTAATCCTCCGCCGACTCCAGTAAGAAGTGACATCACTGACCACTTTGTACAATGAGCCTTTTTTACGTCGTGTCCCCCGCACTCACCAGGGACCCGGCTCCACACGGGAGAGTTTACATTGCTTTTCTTAATGGGAAGGTGAAGGAAGGTGATGTTTTTTGTTCGCCCAGAAGGTCGTGAACTTGTGAGGAAAGTAATGATGTCAGATGTATGCGGAGGATTAATTTGCACCTTCTACAAGGTCTTAACGTAACTCCATTCAGGGACTTGCCTACTCGGCGTACACACAGCTTACGAGACGGACGGTTGTTCGCAATGGCTCCGCGGGGTCTGTATCAGCTTTCCAGTACCATTACTGGGAGCAACACTGGTTGATACTGGGTCTGTAGATCTAATAATGCTTCCGCAGCGACCAGTCCATCCTGGCAAATAGTGAACATTGGTCAGCGAGAGCCCAAGCTACTAGAGTTTCCAGACTCTGATATTGCCGAGAAGATCATGTACTGATATTTGTTACTAACACTTGGGTTCCTTGCATTTCACATTGGTCCACAGAGCTGGAATGACCAAAGTGTTAAAAACATTCATGTCGTCTTTATAGATGGGTGGGGAATGTTTAAGACTGCGCACACAGTTTTCTGAGGAGGTTTTGGAGCAAAAACGGAGCTCATAACCTAAAAATGACTATCTCCTTGTTGGAGGGTTTCTCGAAAGTAGTTGTCCTACATCAGAAAAGAATTCTTCCAAAAACAGCTCCACCCCTCTCCACAGGTTGTATAAGGAACGATATCTTATTTAAGTGCCTTTCACTTCTATGGAGTGGAGTAGCGATTCCAGACAACCAATGCCCAGGTGTGAAGCCATTTAGGGGACACACGAGGCAGTTCTGTCAAATAATCCTGGAATGTTAGAGTTGGAAGGGACCTCCAAGGTCCTCGTGTCCAACCCCTGGCTCAATTCAGGATTCACAAAACCATCTCCGACAGATGTCTGTCCAGCCTTTGTTTGAAGACTTCCATTGAAGGAGAACTCACCACCTCTCGTGGCCGCCTGTTCCACTCATTGATCACCCTCACTGTCAATAAGTCTTTTCTAATATCTAATCTGCATCTTCTCCCTTTCAGTTTAATTCCTTTGTTTCTCGTGTTTCCATGTCATGTGTAAATGAGAATAATGATGATCCGTCTACACTGACAGCCCTTCAGATATTTGTAGACAACTACTAAGTCTCCTTTTATGCAAGCTAAACATTGCCAGATCCTTTACCTATTCCTCATAGGACATACTTTGCTGTCCGCTCACCATCCTGGGAGCTTTTCTCTGAACTTACTCCAGTTTTTCAATGTCTTTTTTAAGATGAGGTGCCCAGAACTGGACACAGTATTCCAGATGAGGCCTGACCAAGGAGGAATGGAGGGGTATAATTACTCCACATGATCTAGACTCTATGCTTCTCTTAATACATCCTATACCGGTGCTTGCCCTTTTTGCTGCTACATTACACTGTTGACGTATGTGGAGTCTGTGATTTATTAGTATACCCAAGTCTTTTTTTTTTTTTTTACATGTGCTGTTGCTTAGTTCCATTCCTCCCATTCTGTGAATGTAATTTTCATTGCCCAGATGTAGAATCTTGAATTTATCTCTGCTACATACCATTCTATTAGCCGCTGCTCAAATGTTCAAGCTTCTCTACATCCTTCTGAGTCCTTTGTCTTCTGTAGTGTTAGCTATGCCTCCTAATTTGCATAGTATGCAAATTTGATAATTTAGGACCTTGAGAAGTGGGGGCTCTCCTAATAAACAAGCTCTAAGAGGCCAATTAGAAAACAATTAACATCTAAACAACCCCTTAAAGGAGGAGCATCAGAAATATTCAGCAGATGCAATGTAGCATTGGATTAGTGTAACCACCAGTCGTATGTAGAGCAACATCCATATCTACAGAATATACTGCATCAAATGTGAAGACTATTACCCTTCCCTGAATCCTGAAGTTCCCTAAAATCACCTCAATCACACGTCTCCTACTGGCATAATGGCGTATCGGAGCCCAAATGCAGTCTCAGCGATCTGACTCCTCTGCCCGCGGGGACCTGAAATGCTGGACTTTAGGTGTTTTCCATTAGTGATCTCATGACCACAAGTCCCCGAGCCCCCAAGATCAATGCTATGTCCTCATCACATATCGAGCTTCTGGTCTTAATTATTTAGAAATCTTCACCAATGTTCTGTGACATAAACGAGAAGGCGGCAAACTGCGGTCTCTATCCATTACTACTACAATTATTTCTAGCAGATGGGAACCTGTGAGTACTCAAGCTTCACCTAAATCCACTGCTAGAATTTCCAATCTCTTTCCAATATCAACATTTTTACTGTACAGTATGCTGTAGAGAGAATTAGGGAACGATCATTAGGGCTGTGTCCGAGCACGATCACACCTGGCCGCGAACGATCATTACAGCTATGTCCGAGAACGATCACATCTGGCCAAGATCGATCATTACAGCTATGTCCGAGCACGATCACATCTGGCCATGTACGATCATTACAGCAGTGTCCGAGCACGATCACATCTGGCCATGTACGATCATTACAGCTATGTCCGAGCACGATCACATCTGGCCATGTACGATCATTACAGCAGTGTCCGAGCACGATCACATCTGGCCATGTACGATCATTACAGCTATGTCCGAGCACGATCACATCTGGCCATGTACGATCATTACAGCAGTGTCCGAGAACGATCACATCTGGCCAAGATCGATCATTACAGCTATGTCCGAGCACGATCACACCTGGCCGGGAACGATCATTACAGCTGTGTCAGAGCACCATCACACCTGGCCGGGAACGATCATTACAGCTATGTCCGAGCACGATCACATCTGGCCAGGACCGATCATTACAGCTATGTCCGATCACATCTGGCCAGGATCGATCATTACAGCTATGTCCGAGCACGATCACATCTGGCCATGTACGATCATTACAGCAGTGTCCGAGCACGATCACACCTGGCCGGGAACAATCATTATAGCGGTGTCCAAGCACGATCACACCTGGCCGGGAGCGATCATTACAGCTATGTCCGAGCACGATCACATCTGGCCAGGACCGATCATTACAGCTATGTCCGATCACATCTGGCCAGGATCGATCATTACAGCTATGTCCGAGCACGATCACATCTGGCCATGTACGATCATTACAGCAGTGTCCGAGCACGATCACATCTGGCCGGGAACGATCATTACAGCTGTGTCCAAGCACGATCACACCTGGCCGGGAGCGATCATTACAGCTGTGTCCAAGCACGATCACACCTGGCCGGGAGCGATCATTACAGCTGTGTCCAAGCACGATCACATCTGGCCGGGAACAATCATTAGGGCTGTGTCCAAGCACGATCACACCTGGCCGGGAACGATCATTACAGTTGTGTCCAAGCACGATCACATCTGGCCGGGAACAATCATTAGGGCTGTGTCCAAGCACGATCACACCTGGCCGGGAACGATCATTACAGTTGTGTCCAAGCACGATCACATCTGGCCGGGAACAATCATTACAGCGGTGTCCGAGCACGATCACACCTGGCCGGGAACAATCATTACAGTTGTGTCCGAGCACGATCACACCTGGCCATGTACGATCATTATAGCGGTGTCCGAGCACGATCACACCTGGCCGGGAACGATCATTAGGGCTGTGTCCAAGCACGATCACATCTGGCCAGGAACAATCATTAGGGCTGTGTCCAAGCACGATCACACCTGACCGGGAACAATCATTACAGCTGTGTCCAAGCACGATCACACCTGGGGGGGAACTATCATTCCAGCATTGTCCGAGCACGTTCACACCTGGCCAGGAACGATCATTACAGCTGTGTCCAAGCATGATCACATCTGGCCAGGAACAATCATTAGGGCTGTGTCCAAGCACGATCACACCTGGCCGGGAACGATCATTACAGCGGTATCCGAGCACGATCTCGACCTGCCTCTACTTGGTACCATGTTAGCCAGTAGATAGAAAAGGAGGCAGACAGAGAGGGGAGCTCTGAGAGGCAGGACGAGAATGAGGTGAGGTCCGCGAGGCAGGATGAGAACGAGGGGAGCTCCGCGAGGCAGGACGAGAACGAGGGGAGCTCTGCGAGGCAGGATGAGAACGAAGGGAGCTCCGCGAGGCAGGACGAAAACGAGGGGAGCACCGCAAAGGCAGGATGGGAACGAGGGGAGCTCCGAGAGGCACGACGAGAACGAGGGGAGCTCAGCGAGGCAGGACGAGAACGAGGGGAGCGCCGAAAGGCACGACGAGAACGAGGGGAGCTCCAAGAGGCACGACGAGAACGAGGGGAGCTCCGCGAGGTAGGACGAGAACGAGGGGAGCTCCGAGAGGCAGGACGAGAACGAGGGGAGCTCCGAGAGGCAGGAAGAGAACGAGGGGAGCTCCGCGAGGCAGGACGAGAACGAGGGGAGCTCCGAGAGGCAGGACGAGAACGAGGGGAGCTCCGAGAGGCAGGACGAGAACGAGGGGAGCTCCGAGAGGCAGGAAGAGAATGAGGGGAGCTCCGAGAGGCAGGAAGAGAACGAGGGGAGCTCCGAGAGGCAGGAAGAGAACGAGGGGAGCTTGCAAGGCAGGAGGAGAATGAGGGGAGCTCATTTAGAATGAATCTTCCCTCTCATCTCCGTATTGTATCTGTCAAGCATGAAGTTTAAACCCGGCTACAAATGGTTGGGGGAATATTTGCCGCCTGTTCTAGTGTATTTGCGTAGATGGTAAACAGATAAGGCCACAGGTCAGAGGAATGAGGAAAGAGTTCCAAGATGTTGAATGGAGGTGATGGGAGGCGTTTTACAGCGCACTGGAGATCTCAGCCAGAAGTGCAGTGAGTGTGCCAGGCTATACCCGTGCATCTGGGCATATCGTCCCACAGTATCACTGGCATGATCGCCGTGTGCAGGCTGCCTCTTTCAATGTTTGATGTTCAGCTAATTGTCAGACGGGCTCGCCTGCCTGCCAAACCTAAATGGTGCCCCGAGGCAGTGACTCCTGCTGTGAATTGTTCACTGAGAGTGATCAAACGTCTCAAGTGCAGTGAAAAGCTCTTAGTGTCAGGAGTCTACCTGGCAGCGGGTACTGGAGCAAGTGGGTGCCCCACCATGTAGGACAACATGCAGCAGCGTAATGACTGTGGATGCACACACGGGGGCCCTACTAAAACCCAACAGTCTACAGGGTCTATACTGAGTATGTCACGGTAAAGACAGCAGCAGATACACCATGCAAAGTCAGAAAAGCGCCAAGGATAATAGTCCTGTCGTATATAAGACACCATGCTAAGTAACACAAGATTGTTGGAAGACACCAAGCGAAGAACCCACAGGACAGTGAGAAGACACCAGACTAAGACCCACAGGATGATCAGAAGATATCAGGCTAAGAACCACAGGATAATCATAAGATATCAGGCTAAGAACCACAGGACTGTCAAAAGATAGGCTAAGAACCACAGGACGATTGTTAGAAGACATCGGGCTAAGAACCACAGGACTGTCAGAAGATACCAGGCTAAGAACCACAGGACTATCAGAATATACCAGGGTAAGAACCATAGGACTGTCAGAAGATACCAGGCTAAGAACCACAGGACGATTGTTAGAAGACATCGGGCTAAGAACCACAGGACTGTCAGAAGATACCAGGCTAAGAACCACAGGACTATCAGAATATACCAGGGTAAGAACCATAGGACTGTCAGAAGATACCAGGCTAAGAACCACAGGACTATCAGAATATACCAGGGTAAGAACCATAGGACTGTCAGAAGATACCAGGCTAATAACCACAGGACTGTCAGGAAACACCAGGGTAAGAACCATAGGACTGTCAGAAGATACCAGGGTAAGAACCATAGGACTGTCAGAAGATACCAGGCTAAGAACCACAGGACTGTCAGAAAACACCAGGGTAAGAACCATAGGACTGTCAGAAGATACCAGGCTAATAACCACAGGACTGTCAGGAAACACCAGGGTAAGAACCATAGGACTGTCAGAAGATACCAGGCTAAGAACCACAGGACTGTCAGAAAACACCAGGGTAAGAACCATAGGACTGTCAGAAGACACCAAGTTGAGAAATATAGAGCTCTCAGAAGACAGCATGCTAACAACCACAAAACTGTCAGAAGACACCATGCTAAGAAATAAAAGATTGTCAGAAGACACCAAGCTAAGAACCCACATGCCTGTCAGAAGACAGCAGGGTAAGAAACAGGACTTGCTGTTATCTTAAAAGTTAAAGTCAGATTTTAAAAAATAAATGATTTGACTCCTGGGTCGGGGTGATAATACAGACATTTGGAATCCCTGACAAAAATAAAATTAACATTGTGCCTCCTGAATACACTGCTTATATAGACTCAACACTATACATGCTCGCTTGACCCTGCTTTTTCACCAGCAATTTCAAGGATCCCCCCACGTCTGTTATACAGAAGCATTTTGGTTTCCACATACTGGAAACAGATTAACATGGAGTTCGATAATCATCAGTTGAGTTAAATAAATTAGAGGAAATATCAATGTGGCTGGAAAAATACACTGACTGCTATGACTCCATAGAGACATATATGGCCCTAAATACAGACGGCTATTGCACCAGGTACAGGTTGTAGCCTTCTGAACTCCAGTGGTTGTTTTCTGCATGTTAGTTTTGGATTGGAAAAAAAATATCTGCAAACCAAATAACAACACAATTCACGGCTGAGACGCCTGACAACAAGCACTTGGAATCCAACTTCATCCTTAGATTAAATCCCTTCTACAGGAAACCAAGAACTTGTGTAATAATCTTCATCTTTAAAGAGGCAAGTGCTTATATTTACTTGTATGAAGTATTCTATGATTGTCAGAAAACACCAGATGAAAAACCACAAATGCGGGAGAAGACACGAGGTTAAGAACCGCAGAACTGAGAGAAGGCACCAAGCTAAAAACGTAGGACTAACAGAAGATACCAAGCTAAGAACATAGGACTGACAAGAGACACCAAGCTACGAACGTAGGACTGACAGAAAACACCAAGCTAAAAACCGTAGCACTGACAGAAGACAGAAACGTTAACCAATGGACTAACAGAAGACACCAAGCTAAGAATGTAGGACTGCCAGAAGACAGCAAGCTAAGAACATAGGACAAAAGATACCAAGCTAAGAACGTAGGACTGACAGAAAACACCAAGCTAAAAACCGTAGCACTGACAGAAGACAGAAACGTTAACCAATGGACTGATAGAAGACACCAAGCTAAGAATGTAGGACTGACAGACAACAAGCTAAGAACGTAGAACTGACAGAAGACACCAAGCTAAGAATGTAGGACTGACAGAAGACACCAAGCTAAGAATGTAGGACTGACAGAAGACACCAAGCTAAGAATGTAGGACTGACAGAAGACACCAAGCTAAGAATGTAGGACTGACAGAAGACACCAAGCTAAGAACATAGGACTAACAGAAGACACCAAGCTAAGAATGTAGGACTGACAGAAGACACCAAGCTAAGAACATAGGACAAAAGACACCAAGCCAAGAACTTAGGACTGACAAAAGATACCAAGCCAAGAACGTAGGACTGACAGAAGACATCAAGCTAAGAACGTAGGACTGACAGAAGACATGAAGCTAAGAACATAGGACAAAAGATACCAAGCTAAGAACATAGGATTAACAGAAGACACCAAGCTAAGAATGTAGGACTGACAGAAGACACCAAGCTAAGAACATAGGACAAAAGATACCAAGCTAAGAACGTAGGACTGACAGAAAACACCAAGCTAAAAACCGTAGCACTGACAGAAGACAGAAACGTTAACCAATGGACTGATAGAAGACACCAAGCTAAGAATGTAGGACTGACAGACAACAAGCTAAGAACGTAGAACTGACAGAAGACACCAAGCTAAGAATGTAGGACTGAGAAGACACCAAGCTAAGAATGTAGGACTGACAGAAGACACCAAGCTAAGAACATAGGACTAACAGAAGACACCAAGCTAAGAATGTAGGACTGACAGAAGACACCAAGCTAAGAACATAGGACAAAAGATACCAAGCTAAGAACGTAGGACTGACAGAAAACACCAAGCTAAAAACCGTAGCACTGACAGAAGACAGAAAAGTTAACCAATGGACTGATAGAAGACACCAAGCTAAGAACGTAGGACTGACAGACAACAAGCTAAGAACGTAGAACTGACAGAAGACACCAAGTTAAAAACCGTAGCACTGACAGAAGACAGAAAAGTTAACCAATGGACTAACAGAAGATACCAAGCTAAGAATGTAGGACTGACAGAAGACACCAAGCTAAGAACGTAGGACTGACAGAAGACACCAAGCTAAGAATGTAGGACTGACAGAAGACACCAAGCTAAGAATGTAGGACTGACAGAAGACACCAAGCTAAGAATGTAGGACTGACAGAAGACACCAAGCTAAGAATGTAGGACTGACAGAAGACACCAAGCTAAGAATGTAGGACTGACAGAAGACACCAAGCTAAGAATGTAGGACTGACAGAAGACACCAAGCTAAGAATGTAGGACTGACAGAAGACACCAAGCTAAGAATGTAGGACTAACAGAAGACACAAGACAAGAATGTAGGACTGACAAAAGACACCAAGCTAAGAACGTAGGACTGACAGACAACAACCTAAGAACCGTATAACAGACAGAAAATAGAAAAGTTAACCAATGGACTTACGGAAGACACCCAGCTAAGAATGTAGGACTGACAGAAGACACCAAGCTAAGAACATAGGACAAAAGACACCAAGCCAAGAACTTAGGACTGACAAAAGATACCAAGCTAAGAACGTAGGACTGACAGAAGACATCAAGCTAAGAACGTAGGACTGACAGAAGACATGAAGCTAAGAACATAGGACAAAAGATACCAAGCTAAGAACATAGGATTAACAGAAGACACCAAGCTAAGAATGTAGGACTGACAGAAGACACCAAGCTAAGAACATAGGACAAAAGATACCAAGCTAAGAACGTAGGACTGACAGAAAACACCAAGCTAAAAACCGTAGCACTGACAGAAGATAGAAAAGTTAACCAATGGACTGACAGAAGACACCAAGCTAAGAATGTAGGACTGACAGAAGACACAAGACAAGAATGTAGGACTGACAAAAGACACCAAGCTAAGAACGTAGGACTGACAGACAACAAGCTAAGAACCGTATAACTGACAGAAAATAGAAAAGTTAACCAATGGACTTACGGAAGACACCCAGCTAAGAATGTAGGACTGACAGAAGACACCAAGCTAAGAACATAGGACAAAAGACACCAAGCCAAGAACTTAGGACTGACAAAAGATACCAAGCTAAGAACGTAGGACTGACAGAAGACATCAAGCTAAGAACGTAGGACTGACAGAAGACATCAAGCTAAGAACGTAGGACTGACAGAAGACATCAAGCTAAGAACGTAGGACTGCCAGAAGACACCAAGCTAAGAACTTAGGACTGATAGAAAACAACAAGCAAAGAACGTAGGACTGACAGTAGGCATCAAGCCAAGAACCTTAGTACTGACAGAAATCACCAAGCTAAAAACCATAACACTGACAGAAGACAGAAAAGTTAACAACCAATGGACTAACAGAAGACACCAAGCTAAGAATGTAGGACTGACAAAAGACACCAAGCTAAGAACGTAGGACTGACAGAAAGCACTAAGTTAAGAACTAGTGATGAGCGAATACTCGTTACTCGAGATTTCCCAAGCACGCTCGGGTGTCCTCCGAGTATTTTCTAGGTTTTTATTGCCGCAGCTGAATGATTTACATCTGTTCTCCAGCATAAGTACATGTGGGGATTCCCTAGCAACCAGGCAACCCCAACATGTACTTATGCTGGCTAACAGATGTAACTCATTAAGTGCGGCAATAAAAACTAAAACTCCGAGCACTAAAAAATACTTGGAGGACACCCAAGCGTGCTCGGGAAATCTCGAGTAACGAGTATATTCGCTCATCACTATTAAGAACGTAGGACTCACAGAAGACACCAAGTTAAGAACATAGGTCTAGGTTAAAGGTAGAAATCGGTCACAGGAGCGCTGAGAGGAGACACTGACACTGGATAAAGTTGAAACTCCCACCTGATGAAGACGGCATGTCAGTTGAAACGCGTTGTAGCTAAACTTTATCCAGTGTCAGTGTCTCCTTTCAGCGCTCCTGTGACCGATTTCTACCTTTAACCCTGTGTCTATCCTCCTTTGGAGGTTTTCGGCTGGACCTGCAGCGGTTCCTGGCACTTCCCTTATCCCTGGGGCTGCCTCCTCACAGCTCCTAAATGACCACCTTACATTAACTCTGAAGAACATAGGACTGACAGAAGACACCAAGCTAAGAATGTAGGACTGACAGAAGACATCAAGCTAAGAGTGTAGGACTGACAGAAGACAACCAAGCCAAGAACGTAGGACTGACAGGAGACACCAAGTTAAGCCATAGAACTGACAGAAGACTCCAAGCTAAGAATGTAGGACTAACAGAAGGCATCAAGCTTAGAATGTAGAATTTAGAGAAGACCCCAAGCTAAGATTCATAGTACTGGCAGAAAATACATAAGGCTAAGAACTGTAGAACTGGCAGAAGATGCCAAACTAAGAGCCATACAACTGGTAGAAGGTAAGTCACTACGTCAAGAATCATACGACTGGCAGTAAACTCTGTGTGAACAACCATAGCACTAGCAAGACACACCAGGTTAACAATTATAGAACAAACAGACACAAGCTTAAGAGCCATAGCCACACAAGCCTGACAACCAATACCAGGGTACAAACCATTTTAGTGCAGTTTTAGAAGTGATAACTGCATTAAAAGGGGTACTCCTGTCCAAAGTTATCACCTACCCCATGGATCAGTGATCATAATTACATCGGTGTGGATTCTCCAACTATGAACAATACTGATCAACAGAACAAAGGACTTGTGACCATTGGAGAAGATGGAGCAGCAGGTCCCACATATGCCCTGTTGCTCTTCACATGGCCATGACAGTGAAGATACTAGAAAACAGCTAAGCACATCAGTTGGTTATCATCATCAGTGTAACAGACTTATGTGCTACCTGCCACTCCAACCAAGTCTTCTTGGCCGCGGTCTTACAGCTGAGGAAACACCACTGGGAGTTCAGGCGATTTGCGTTGATAGTTCTCAGAAGTAACACTTCGATCAGGCACGGCCATTATTAATTTTGCGAAAAAACAACATAGCAAATAGAGTTCACTGGTAGGAAATCATAAGTGAGTCCTTAGTACAGGACAATTATTCACCAGGTGGCAGTTAGAGACAAATGTGCTCTAAGTGACAGGATAACTGGTAAGGAGGGCAAAGAAGGGGTCAGAGACTTGTGTAGCCCCTCACTCAAAAAAAAGAAGGCTGAGGGTAAGAGGACTAGAACCAGCTGATGTGTCTATGCCAAATCATGCGTGATCAGTTAAAAGCAATTACTAGTATTTATTACTGACCACACCATTTACAGGAAAAAAGCCCAAGAGAAGTCTCAGTCCTATATAGGAGGAGATTACAAGAGAGAAGGGCAGCACAAGAGAAGTCTCAATCATGTATGGAAGGAGGTTATGTGAGGGAAGGGCAGTACAAGAGAAGTCTCAGTCAAGTATGGAAGGAGGTTACGTAAGGAAAGGGCAGCACAAGAGAAGTCTCAATCATGTATGGAAGGAGGTTATGTGAGGGAAGGGCAGCACAAAAGAAGTCTCAGTCATGTATGGAAGGAGGTTATGTGAGGGAAAGGCAGCACAAGAGAAGTCTCAGTCATGTATGGAAGGTGGTTATGTGAGGGAAGGGCAGCACAAGAGAAGTCTCAGCCATGTATGGAAGGAGGTTATGTAAGGGAAGGGCAGTACAAGAGAAGTCTCAGTCAAGTATGGAAGGAGGTTACGTAAGGAAAGGGCAGCACAAGAGAAGTCTCAATCATGTATGGAAGGAGGTTATGTGAGGGAAGGGCAGCACAAGAGAAGTCTCAGTCATGTATGGAAGGAGGTTACGTGAGGGAAGGGCAGCACAAAAGAAGTCTCAGTCATGTATGGAAGGAGGTTATGTGAGGGAAAGGCAGCACAAGAGAAGTCTCAGTCATGTATGGAAGGTGGTTATGTGAGGGAAGGGCAGCACAAGAGAAGTCTCAGTCATGTATGGAAGGTGGTTATGTGAGGGAAGGGCAGCACAAGAGAAGTCTCAGCCATGTATGGAAGGAGGTTATGTGAGGGAAGGGCAGCACAAGAGAAGTCTCAGTCATGTATGGAAGGTGGTTATGTGAGGGAAGGGCAGCACAAGAGAAGTCTCAGCCATGTATGGAAGGAGGTTATGTGAGGGAAGGGCAGCACAAGAGAAGTCTCAGTCATGTATGGAAGGAGGTTATGTGAGGGAAGGGCAGGACAAGAGAAGTCTCAGTCATGTATGGAAGGAGGTTATGTGAGGGAAAGGCAGCACAAGAGAAGTCTCAGTCATGTATGGAAGGAGGTTATGTGAGGGAAGGGCAGGACAAGAGAAGTCTCAGTCATGTATGGAAGGAGGTTACGTGAGGGAAGGGCAGCACAAGAGAAGTCTCAGTCATGTATGGAAGGAGGTGATGTGAGGGAAGGGCAGGACAAGAGAAGTCTCAGCCATGTATGGAAGGAGGTTACGTGAGGGAAGGGCAGCACAAGAGAAGTCTCAGTCATGTATGGAATGAGGTTATGTGAGGGAAGGGCAGCACAAAAGTCTCAGTCATGTATGGAAGGAGGATATGTGAGGGAAGGGCATCACAAGAGAAGTCTCAGTCATGTATGGAAGGAGGTTATGTGAGGGAAGGGCAGCACAAGAGAAGTCTCAGTCATGTATGGAAGGAGGTTACGTGAGGGAAGGGCAGCACAAGAGAAGTCTCAGTCATGTATGGAAGGAGATTATGTGAGGGAAGGGCAGGACAAGAGAAGTCTCAGTCATGTATGGAAGGAGGTTATGTGAGGGAAGGGCAGCACAAGAGAAGTCTCAGTCATGTATGGAAGGAGGTTATGTGAGGGAAGGGCAGGACAAGAGAAGTCTCAGTCACACATTTGTATTTACAAAGGTCCAGAAGTGAAGGGTAAATGTGAGCTCTTTGTATTGAGTTCTGTCTTGCCGTCCGCTAATATACATTGACCACATCATCTTGGACAACTGTTTCCGCTTACGCCAACATTTTCTTCTGATGATGGCTGTGCGTCACGGCAGGTGTCAGCCATAACAGACTGGCAGGCACGTCATGTATCGCAGGAGCTCGGCTATTTGTGTCTTGCCGCTGTTTAGTCTTCCACTGATTGACAAGTGATTCCTCGTAAGCGGCTTTACGTGTCGGCATCATGACATTTTTATAGACTTGTAAAACACGTGTAATTAACCCAAGATTCAACTCTTGAGCGTTCACTGGAAAGTGCACGTAGATAAGTTTACAGGCCGGTGGTGAGATAACAACAGGGGCTTTCCTTCACTAGTTACGGCAAAGCTGCGGAGCGCTCAGGTTACATGCACCTCCCGACAACCGCACGGGAGATAATTACCTTACGTGATAGGAAATCCGTATGGATATTGTTTTTGGTTGCGGCTCAATAAACTTGCAAACTTCATATTCTACAAGGCTCGCTTGTAACTCAAAAGCTGTGTCAAAGCAACACCAAAAACAGATATAAAAATGGGATAATGCATAAAAAAAGCAGAAAATACCTAATAATAGGCAGCTTGATATTGCGTTTTTGGTTTGGAAACCACCCGCAGAGAATAAGCAGCTTTTCGGCACGTGGAGCATGGCCCTATGGCTTCAAACGTTTTAGGCCTTTGGGTGTCAAGCAAGTTTTCATTAACTGACAGCAAGAAGAAATCTTACAAACATTAGAGAAAAAAAAAAACAGAAATCGAGATAGAAAGAAATAATGCAAAATACAGCAGAATTTCAGGCTGAAATTTTGGACACATTCTTCGCTGGACAGGTCTGAAGTTCATCAGAGGTTGTAGAATGCGCGTGTGAGAAACTGGTGAAGGGGAAAGGGTCTAAGACGTCAGACGGTAAATTCGGCACAGCTCCAGCCGCTTCGGCCCAGGACAGTAATCACTGTGGAGAACAGTTGTAGAGGTTTCCACGATGCCACCGGCTGCTCCTTGTTATTCCCTCTGCATAAATAATGCCGTCACCTGCAGAACAATGGACCTGGACTCCAGGGCAGGCTGTGCACCTGTCTGTGCGGTGCAGCGGGAAGTATTGACGGGTCAGACCTTGACTCTTGGCCTTGCTCCAGCTTCCCCGAAAGGTCATGGTAAGTTCTCGCCTGGTGCACACATACTGATAGAGTCTACAGCCTGACAGCAGCACTGCTGGCTCTTATCAGGGGGGAAGATGCAGAAGGGTCAGGTGCGGGTCACCCTTATCACCCAGAAGCTGGAGAAAGTTGTCCCACCTGGGCTGTCCCCAGCCTTTAGCTGGGAGGAGGTCAGCCAGACTGCCAGGGGGCCAGGCAAAGTTCACTCCTCTTATCTGAAGGATTAGGTTTAACAACTTTATCCAGGCTGCAAGTCACCGCTTCCTGCTCTGCTCGCTCCTGGAGGAGCCTGAGAAACCAGTGAGGGAAGTGTTCTCAATAAAAGCATACAACCGGCACCGAGGCCCGAATCCTGCAGGACTGTGACACTTCTGGACTGTGCACAATGTCTGTAAGACAAAATGTGTAAGACACACTGATGCGCCCGAAACGCGTCAGTGCAATTAGAAAATCAGGGTGACACGTTAGCAAGACGCTAATCCAGTGCACGGATCAAAGGTGACCCGTGAGCACTGATAATATACTCGAGGACAGGAAAACTAATTCCCGAAAGAACAGATTTATACCACCTGGTAATCGGAAACGAGCATTCTAAGGAATCAGAATCACATATTCCTCATTACATCCATACAGATGTACGCACCGCTCAGCACATAGCTATTCCTCATTACCCCCATACACATGTACACACCGCTCAGCACACAGCTATTCCTAATTACCCCCATACACATGTACACAGCGCTCAGCACACAGCTATTCCTCATTACCCCCATACACATGTACACACCGCTCAGCACACAGCTATTCCTAATTACCCCCATACACATGTACACACCGCTCAGCACACAGCTATTCCTCATTACCCCCATACACATGTACACACAGCGCTCAGCACACAGCTATTCCTCATTACCAGTGGGGTACCGCAGGGGTCAGTATTGGGACCTGTTCTCTTCAACATATTCATTAATGATCTGGTAGAAGGTTTACACAGTAAAATATCGATATTTGCAGATGATACAAAACTATGTAAAGCAGTTAATACAAGAGAAGATAGTATTCTGCTACAGATGGATCTGGATAAGTTGGAAACTTGGGCTGAAAGGTGGCAGATGAGGTTTAACAATGATAAATGTAAGGTTATACACATGGGAAGAAGGAATCAATGTCACCATTACACACTGAACGGGAAACCACTGGGTAAATCTGACAGGGAGAAGGACTTGGGGATCCTAGTTAATGATAAACTTACCTGGAGCAGCCAGTGCCAGGCAGCAGCTGCCAAGGCAAACAGGATCATGGGGTGCATTAAAAGAGGTCTGGATACACATGATGAGAGCATTATACTGCCTCTGTACAAATCCCTAGTTAGACCGCACATGGAGTACTGTGTCCAGTTTTGGGCACCGGTGCTCAGGAAGGATATAATGGAACTAGAGAGAGTACAAAGGAGGGCAACAAAATTAATAAAGGGGATAGGAGAACTACAATACCCAGATAGATTAGCGAAATTAGGATTATTTAGTCTAGAAAAAAGACGACTGAGGGGCGATCTAATAACCATGTATAAGTATATAAGGGGACAATACAAATATCTCGCTGAGGATCTGTTTATACCAAGGAAGGTGACGGGCACAAGGGGGCATTCTTTGCGTCTGGAGGAGAGAAGGTTTTTCCACCAACATAGAAGAGGATTCTTTACTGTTAGGGCAGTGAGAATCTGGAATTGCTTGCCTGAGGAGGTGGTGATGGCGAACTCAGTCGAGGGGTTCAAGAGAGGCCTGGATGTCTTCCTGGAGCAGAACAATATTGTATCATACAATTATTAGGTTCTGTAGAAGGACGTAGATCTGGGGATTTATTATGATGGAATATAGGCTGAACTGGATGGACAAATGTCTTTTTTCGGCCTTACTAACTATGTTACTATGTTACTATGTTACTATGTTACCCCCATACACATGTACACAGCGCTCAGCACAAGAGCTATTCCTCATTACCCCCATACACACGTACACACCGCTCAGCACACAGCTATTCCTCATTACCCCCATACACATGTACACACCGCTCAGCACACAGCTATTCCTCATTACCCCATACACATGTACACAGCGCTCAGCACACAGCTATTCCTCATTACCCCATACACATGTACACAGCGCTCAGCACACAGCTATTCCTCATTACCCCATACACATGTACACAGCGCTCAGCACACAGCTATTCCTCATTACCCCATACACATGTACACAGCGCTCAGCACACAGCTATTCCTCATTACCCCATACACATGTACACAGCGCTCAGCACACAGCTATTCCTCATTACCCCCATACACATGTACACACCGCTCAGCACACAGCTATTCCTCATTACCCCATACACATGTACACAGCGCTCAGCACACAGCTATTCCTCATTACCCCAATACACATGTACACAGCGCTCAGCACACAGCTATTCCTCATTACCCCCATACACATGTACACAGCGCTTAGCACACAGCTATTCCTCATTACCCCCATACACATGTACACAGCGCTCAGCACACAGCTATTCCTCATTACCCCCCATACACATGTACACACCGCTCAGCACACAGCTATTCCTCATTACCCCCATACACATGTACACAGCGCTCAGCACACAGCTATTCCTCATTACCCCCATACACATGTACACACCGCTCAGCACACAGCTATTCCTCATTACCCCCATACACATGTACACAGCGCTCAGCACACAGCTATTCCTCATTACCCCATACACATGTACACAGCGCTCAGCACACAGCTATTCCTCATTACCCCCATACACATGTACACAGCGCTCAGCACACAGCTATTCCTCATTACCTCCATACACATGTACACAGCGCTCAGCACACAGCTATTCCTCATTACCCCCATACACATGTACACAGCGCTCAGCACACAGCTATTCCTCATTACCCCCATACACATGTACACAGCGCTCAGCACACAGCTATTCCTCATTACCCCCCATACACATGTACACACCGCTCAGCACACAGCTATTCCTCATTACTCCCATACACATGTACACAGCGCTCAGCACACAGCTATTCCTCATTACCCCCATACACATGTACAGAGCGCTCAGCACACAGCTATTCCTCATTACCCCATACACATGTACACACCGCTCAGCACACAGCTATTCCTCATTACCCCCATACACATGTACACAGCGCTCAGCACACAGCTATTCCTCATTACCCCCATACACATGTACAGAGCGCTCAGCACACAGCTATTCCTCATTACCCCCATACACATGTACACACCGCTCAGCACACAGCTATTCCTCATTATCCCCCATACACATGTACACACCGCTCAGCACACAGCTATTCCTCATTACCCCATACACATGTACACACCGCTCAGCACACAGCTATTCCTCATTACTCCCATAAACATGTACACACCGCTCAGCACACAGCTATTCCTCAATACCCCCCATACACATGTACACACCGCTCAGCACACAGCTATTCCTCATTACCTCCATACACATGTACAGAGCGCTCAGCACACAGCTATTCCTCATTACCCCCATACACATGTACAGAGCGCTCAGCACACAGCTATTCCTCATTACCCCCATACACATGTACACAGCGCTCAGCACACAGCTATTCCTCATTACCCCCATACACATGAACACACCGCTCAGCACACAGCTATTCCTCATTACCCCATACACATGTACACAGCGCTCAGCACACAGCTATTCCTCATTACCCCCATACACATGTACACAGCGCTCAGCACACAGCTATTCCTCATTACCCCCATACACATGTACACAGCGCTCAGCACACAGCTATTCCTCATTACTCCCATACACATGTACACACCGCTCAGCACAAAGCTATTCCTCATTACCCCATACACATGTACACAGCGCTCAGCACACAGCTATTCCTCATTACCCCCATACACATGTACACAGCGCTCAGCACACAGCTATTCCTCATTACCCCCCATACACATGTACACAGCGCTCAGCACACAGCTATTCCTCATTACCTCAAACACATGTACACACCGCTCAGCACACAGCTATTCCTCATTACCCCCATACACATGTACACACCGCTCAGCATACAGCTATTCCTCATTACCCCCATACACATGTACACAGCGCTCAGCACAGCTATTCCTCATTACCACCATACACATGTACACAGCGCTCAGCACACAGCTATTCCTCATTACCACCATACACATGTACACACCGCTCAGCACACAGCTATTCCTCATTACCCCCATACACATCGCTCAGCATACAGCTATTCCTCATTACCCCCATACACATGTACACAGCGCTCAGCACAGCTATTCCTCATTACCCCCCATACACATGTACACAGCGCTCAGCACACAGCTATTCCTCATTACCCCATACACATGTACACACCGCTCAGCACACAGCTATTCCTCATTACTCCCATACACATGTACACACCGCTCAGCACAAAGCTATTCCTCATTACCCCCATACACATGTACACACCGCTCAGCACACAGCTATTCCTCATTACCCCCATACACACGTACACACCGCTCAGCACACAGCTATTCCCCATTACCCCCATACACATGTACACACCGCTCAGCACACAGCTATTCCTCATTACCCCCATACACATGTACACACCGCTCAGCACACAGCTATTCCTCATTACCCCCATACACATGTACACAGCGCTCAGCACACAGCTATTCCTCATTACCCCCATACACACCGCTCAGCACACAGCTATTCCTCATTACCCCCATACACATGTACACAGCGCTCAGCACACAGCTATTCCTCATTACCCCCCATACACATGTACACACGGCTCAGCACACAGCTATTCCTCATTACCCCCATACACATGTACACACCGCTCAGCACACAGCTATTCCTCATTACCCCCATACACATGTACACAGCGCTCAGCACACAGCTATTCCTCATTACCCCCATACACATGTACACACCGCTCAGCACACAGCTATTCCTCATTACTCCCATACACATGTACACACCGCTCAGCACAAAGCTATTCCTCATTACCCCCATACACATGTACACACCGCTCAGCACACAGCTATTCCTCATTACCCCCATACACACGTACACACCGCTCAGCACACAGCTATTCCCCATTACCCCCATACACATGTACACACCGCTCAGCACACAGCTATTCCTCATTACCCCCATACACATGTACACACCGCTCAGCACACAGCTATTCCTCATTACCCCCATACACATGTACACAGCGCTCAGCACACAGCTATTCCTCATTACCCCCATACACACCGCTCAGCACACAGCTATTCCTCATTACCCCCATACACATGTACACAGCGCTCAGCACACAGCTATTCCTCATTACCCCCCATACACATGTACACACGGCTCAGCACACAGCTATTCCTCATTACCCCCATACACATGTACACACCGCTCAGCACACAGCTATTCCTCATTACCCCCATACACATGTACACACAGCGCTCAGCACACAGCTATTCCTCATTACCCCCATACACACCGCTCATCACACAGCTATTCCTCATTACCCCCATACACACCGCTCATCACACAGCTATTCCTCATTACGCCCATACACACCGCTCATCACACAGCTATTCCTCATTACCCCCATACACACAGCTATTCCTCATTACCCCCATACACATGTACACACCGCTCAGCACACAGCTATTCCTCATTACCCCCATACACATGTACACAGCGCTCAGCACACAGCTATTCCTCATTACCCCCATACACATCGCTCAGCACACAGCTATTCCTCATTACCCCCCATACACATGTACACAGCGCTCAGCACACAGCTATTCCTCATTACCCCCCATACACATGTACACACCGCTCAGCACACAGCTATTCCTCATTACCCCCATACACACCGCTCAGCACACAGCTATTCCTCATTACCCCCATACACATGTACACAGCGCTCAGCACACAGCTATTCCTCATTACCCCCATACACATGTACACACCGCTCAGCACACAGCTATTCCTCATTACCCCCATACACACGTACACACCGCTCAGCACACAGCTATTCCTCATTACCCCCATACACATGTACACACACCGCTCAGCACACAGCTATTCCTCATTACCCCCATACACATGTACACACCGCTCAGCACACAGCTATTTCTCATTACCCCCATACACATGTACACACCGCTCAGCACACAGCTATTCCTCATTACCCCCATACACATGTACACAGCGCTCAGCACACAGCTATTCCTCATTACCCCCATACACATGTACACACCGCTCAGCACACAGCTATTCCTCATTACCCCCATACACATGTGCACAGCTATTCCTCATTACCCCCCATACACATGTACACAGCGCTCAGCACACAGCTATTCCTCATTACTCCCATACACATGTACACACAGCGCTCAGCACACAGCTATTCCTCATTACCCCCATACACATGTACACACCGCTCAGCACACAGCTATTCCTCATTACCCCCATACACATGTACACACAGCGCTCAGCACACAGCTATTCCTCATTACCCCCATACACATGTACACACCGCTCAGCACACAGCTATTCCTCATTACCCCCATACACATGTACACACCGCTCAGCACACAGCTATTCCTCATTACCCCCATACACATGTACACACAGCGCTCAGCACACAGCTATTCCTCATTACCCCCATACACATGTGCACACCGCTCAGCACACAGCTATTCCTCATTACCCCCATACACATGTACACAGCGCTCAGCACACAGCTATTCCTCATTACCCCCATACACACCGCTCAGCACACAGCTATTCCTCATTACCCCAATACACATGTACACACAGCGCTCAGCACACAGCTATTCCTCATTACCCCCATACACATGTACACACAGCGCTGAGCACACAGCTATTCCTCATTACCCCCATACACATGTACACACAGCGCTCAGCACACAGCTATTCCTCATTACCCCCATACACATGTACACACCGCTCAGCACACAGCTATTCCTCATTACCCCCATACACATGTACACACCGCTCAGCACACAGCTATTCCTCATTACCACCATACACATGTACACACCGCTCAGCACACAGCTATTCCTCATTACCCCCATACACATGTACACAGCGCTCAGCACACAGCTATTCCTCATTACCCCCATACACATGTACACACCGCTCAGCACACAGCTATTCCTCATTACCCCCATACACATGTACACACAGCGCTCAGCACACAGCTATTCCTCATTACCCCCATACACATGTACACACCGCTCAGCACACAGCTATTCCTCATTACCTCCATACACATGTACACAGCGCTCAGCACACAGCTATTCCTCATTATCCCCATACACATGTACACAGCGCTCAGCACACAGCTATTCCTCATTACCCCCATACACATGTACACACCGCTCAGCACACAGCTATTCCTCATTACCCCCATACACATGTACACACCGCTCAGCACACAGCTATTCCTCATTATCCCCATACACATGTACAGAGCGCTCAGCACACAGCTATTCCTCATTACCCCCATACACATGTACACAGCGCTCAGCACACAGCTATTCCTCATTACCCCCATACACATGTACAGAGCGCTCAGCACACAGCTATTCCTCATTACCCCATACACATGTACACACCGCTCAGCACACAGCTATTCCTCATTACCCCCCATACACATGTACACAGCGCTCAGCACACAGCTATTCCTCATTACCACCATACACATGTACACACCGCTCAGCACACAGCTATTCCTCATTATCCCCCATACACATGTACACACCGCTCAGCACACAGCTATTCCTCATTACCCCCATACACATGTACACAGCGCTCAGCACACAGCTATTCCTCATTACCCCCCATACACATGTACACAGCGCTCAGCACACAGCTATTCCTCATTACCCCCATACACATGTACACACCGCTCAGCACACAGCTATTCCTCATTACCCCCATACACATGTACACAGCGCTCAGCACAGCTATTCCTCATTACCCCCCATACACACCGCTCAGCACACAGCTATTCCTCATTACCTCCATACACATGTACACAGCGCTCAGCACACAGCTATTCCTCATTATCCCCATACACATGTACACACCGCTCAGCACACAGCTATTCCTCATTACCCCCATACACATGTACACAGCGCTCAGCACAGCTATTCCTCATTACCCCCCATACACATGTACATGCCGCTCAGCACACAGCTATTCCTCATTACCCCCATACACATGTACACAGCGCTCAGCACACAGCTATTCCTCATTACCACCATACACATGTACACACCGCTCAGCACACAGCTATTCCTCATTACCCCCATACACATGTACAGAGCGCTCAGCACACAGCTATTCCTCATTACCCCCATACACATGTACACACCGCTCAGCATACAGCTATTCCTCATTACCCCCATACACATGTACACGCCGCTCAGCACACAGCTATTCCTCATTACCCCCCATACACATGTACACACCGCTCAGCACACAGCTATTCCTCATTACCCCCATACACATGTACAGAGCGCTCAGCACACAGCTATTCCTCATTACCCCCATACACATGTACACACCGCTCAGCACACAGCTATTCCTCATTACCCCCATACACATGTACACACCGCTCAGCACACAGCTATTCCTCATTACCCCCCATACACATGTACACAGCGCTCAGCACACAGCTATTCCTCATTACCCCCATACACATGTACACAGCGCTCAGCACACAGCTATTCCTCATTACCCCCCATACACATGTACACACCGCTCAGCACACAGCTATTCCTCATTACCCCCCATACACATGTACAGAGCGCTCAGCACACAGCTATTCCTCATTACCCCCATACACATGTACACAGCGCTCAGCACACAGCTATTCCTCATTACCCCCCATACACATGTACACAGCGCTCAGCACACAGCTATTCCTCATTACCACCATACACATGTACACACCGCTCAGCACACAGCTATTCCTCATTACCCCATACACATGTACACACCGCTCAGCACACAGCTATTCCTCATTACCCCCATACACATGTACACAGCGCTCAGCACACAGCTATTCCTCATTACCACCATACACATGTACACACCGCTCAGCACACAGCTATTCCTCATTACCCCCATACACATGTACACACCGCTCAGCACACAGCTATTCCTCATTACCCCCATACACATGTACACGCCGCTCAGCATACAGCTATTCCTCATTACCCCCATACACATGTACACGCCGCTCAGCACACAGCTATTCCTCATTACCCCCCATACACATGTACACAGCGCTCAGCACACAGCTATTCCTCATTACCCCCATACACATGTACACACCGCTCAGCACACAGCTATTCCTCATTACCCCCCATACACATGTACACAGCGCTCAGCACACAGCTATTCCTCATTACCCCCATACACATGTACACAGCGCTCAGCACACAGCTATTCCTCATTACCCCCCATACACATGTACACAGTGCTCAGCACACAGCTATTCCTCATTACCCCCATACACATGTACACACCGCTCAGCACACAGCTATTCCTCATTATCCCCCATACACATGTACAGAGCGCTCAGCACACAGCTATTCCTCATTACCCCCATACACATGTACACACCGCTCAGCACACAGCTATTCCTCATTACCCCCCATACACATGTACACAGCGCTCAGCACACAGCTATTCCTCATTACCCCCATACACATGTACAGAGCGCTCAGCACACAGCTATTCCTCATTACCCCCATACACATGTACACACCGCTCAGCACAGCTATTCCTCATTATCCCCCATACACATGTACACAGCGCTCAGCACACAGCTATTCCTCATTACCCCCATACACATGTACACAGCGCTCAGCACACAGCTATTCCTCATTACCCCCATACACATGTACAGAGCGCTCAGCACACAGCTATTCCTCATTACCCCCATACACATGTACACACCGCTCAGCACACAGCTATTCCTCATTACCCCCATACACATGTACACACCGCTCAGCACACAGCTATTCCTCATTACCCCCATACACATGTACAGAGCGCTCAGCATACAGCTATTCCTCATTACCCCCATACACATGTACACACCGCTCAGCACACAGCTATTCCTCATTACCCCCATACACATGTACAGAGCGCTCAGCACACAGCTATTCCTCATTACCCCCATACACATGTACACACCGCTCAGCACACAGCTATTCCTCATTACCCCCATACACATGTACACACCGCTCAGCACACAGCTATTCCTCATTACCCCCATACACATGTACAGAGCGCTCAGCACACAGCTATTCCTCATTACCCCCATACACATGTACACAGCGCTCAGCACACAGCTATTCCTCATTACCCCCATACACATGTACACAGCGCTCAGCACACAGCTATTCCTCATTACCCCCATACACATGTACACACCGCTCAGCACACAGCTATTCCTCATTACCCCCATACACATGTACACAGCGCTCAGCACACAGCTATTCCTCATTACCCCCATACACATGTACACAGCGCTCAGCACACAGCTATTCCTCATTACCCCCATACACATGTACAGAGCGCTCAGCACACAGCTATTCCTCATTACCCCCATACACATGTACACACCGCTCAGCACACAGCTATTCCTCATTACCCCCATACACATGTACACACCGCTCAGCACACAGCTATTCCTCATTACCCCCATACACATGTACAGAGCGCTCAGCACACAGCTATTCCTCATTACCCCCATACACATGTACACAGCGCTCAGCACACAGCTATTCCTCATTACCCCCCATACACATGTACACACCGCTCAGCACACAGCTATTCCTCATTACCCCCATACACATGTACAGAGCGCTCAGCACACAGCTATTCCTCATTACCCCATACACATGTACAGAGCGCTCAGCACACAGCTATTCCTCATTACCCCATACACATGTACACACCGCTCAGCACACAGCTATTCCTCATTACCCCCATACACATGTACACACCGCTCAGCACACAGCTATTCCTCATTACCCCATACACATGTACAGAGCGCTCAGCACACAGCTATTCCTCATTACCCCATACACATGTACACACCGCTCAGCACACAGCTATTCCTCATTACCCCCATACACATGTACACACCGCTCAGCACACAGCTATTCCTCATTACCCCCCATACACATGTACACACCGCTCAGCACACAGCTATTCCTCATTACCCCCATACACATGTACACACCGCTCAGCACACAGCTATTCCTCATTACCCCCATACACATGTACACAGCGCTCAGCACACAGCTATTCCTCATTACCCCCATACACATGTACACACCGCTCAGCACACAGCTATTCCTCATTACCCCCATACACACCGCTCAGCACACACCGCTCAGCACACAGCTATTCCTCATTACCCCCATACACATGTACACACCGCTCAGCACACAGCTATTCCTCATTACCCCCATACACATGTACACACCGCTCAGCACACAGCTATTCCTCATTACCCCCCATACACATGTACACACCGCTCAGCACACAGCTATTCCTCATTACCCCCATACACATGTACACACCGCTCAGCACACAGCTATTCCTCATTACCCCCATACACATGTACACAGCGCTCAGCACACAGCTATTCCTCATTACCCCCATACACATGTACACACCGCTCAGCACACAGCTATTCCTCATTACCCCCATACACACCGCTCAGCACACACCGCTCAGCACACAGCTATTCCTCATTACCCCCATACACATGTACACACCGCTCAGCACACAGCTATTCCTCATTACCCCCATACACATGTACACACCGCTCAGCACACAGCTATTCCTCATTACCCCCATACACATGTACACACCGCTCAGCACACAGCTATTCCTCATTATCCCCATACACATGTACAGAGCGCTCAGCACACAGCTATTCCTCATTACCCCCATACACACGTACACACAGCGCTCAGCACACAGCTATTCCTCATTACCCCCCATACACACCGCTCAGCACACACCGCTCAGCACACAGCTATTCCTTATTACCCCCATACACATGTACACACCGCTCAGCACACAGCTATTCCTCATTACCCCCATACACATGTACACACCGCTCAGCACACAGCTATTCCTCATTACCCCCATACACATGTACACACCGCTCAGCACACAGCTATTCCTCATTACCACCATACACATGTACACACCGCTCAGCACACAGCTATTCCTCATTATCCCCATACACATGTACAGAGCGCTCAGCACACAGCTATTCCTCATTACCCCCATACACATGTACACAGCGCTCAGCACACAGCTATTCCTCATTACCACCATACACATGTACACACCGCTCAGCACACAGCTATTCCTCATTATCCCCCATACACATGTACACAGCGCTCAGCACACAGCTATTCCTCATTACCCCCCATACACACGTACACACCGCTCAGCACACAGCTATTCCTCATTACCCCCATACACATGTACACAGCGCTCAGCACAGCTATTCCTCATTACCCCCATACACATGTACACGCCGCTCAGCACACAGCTATTCCTCATTACCCCCCATACACATGTACACGCCGCTCAGCACACAGCTATTCCTCATTACCCCCCATACACATGTACACAGCGCTCAGCACACAGCTATTCCTCATTATCCCCATACACATGTACAGAGCGCTCAGCACACAGCTATTCCTCATTACCCCCCATACACATGTACACACCGCTCAGCACACAGCTATTCCTCATTACCCCCATACACATGTACACACCGCTCAGCACACAGCTATTCCTCATTACCCCCATACACATGTACAGAGCGCTCAGCACACAGCTATTCCTCATTATCCCCATACACATGTACAGAGCGCTCAGCACACAGCTATTCCTCATTACCCCCATACACATGTACACACCGCTCAGCACACAGCTATTCCTCATTACCACCATACACATGTACACACCGCTCAGCACACAGCTATTCCTCATTATCCCCCATACACATGTACACAGCGCTCAGCACACAGCTATTCCTCATTACCACCATACACATGTACACACCGCTCAGCACACAGCTATTCCTCATTACCCCCATACACATGTACACACCGCTCAGCACACAGCTATTCCTCATTACCACCATACACATGTACACACCGCTCAGCACACAGCTATTCCTCATTATCCCCCATACACATGTACACAGCGCTCAGCACACAGCTATTCCTCATTACCCCCCATACACATGTACACAGCGCTCAGCACACAGCTATTCCTCATTACCTCCATACACATGTACACAGCGCTCAGCACACAGCTATTCCTCATTACCCCCCATACACATGTACACAGCGCTCAGCACACAGCTATTCCTCATTACCCCATACACATGTACACACCGCTCAGCACACAGCTATTCCTCATTACCCCCATACACATGTACACACCGCTCAGCACACAGCTATTCCTCATTACCTCCATACACACGTACAGAGCGCTCAGCACACAGCTATTCCTCATTACCCCCATACACATGTACACACCGCTCAGCACACAGCTATTCCTCATTACCCCCATACACATGTACACGCCGCTCAGCACACAGCTATTCCTCATTACCACCATACACATGTACACACCGCTCAGCACACAGCTATTCCTCATTACCCCCATACACATGTACAGAGCGCTCAGCACACAGCTATTCCTCATTACCCCCATACACATGTACACACCGCTCAGCACACAGCTATTCCTCATTACCCCCATACACATGTACACACCGCTCAGCACACAGCTATTCCTCATTATCCCCATACACATGTACAGAGCGCTCAGCACACAGCTATTCCTCATTACCCCCATACACATGTACACAGCGCTCAGCACACAGCTATTCCTCATTACCCCCATACACATGTACACACCGCTCAGCACACAGCTATTCCTCATTACCCCCATACACATGTACACAGCGCTCAGCACACAGCTATTCCTCATTACCCCCATACACATGTACACACCGCTCAGCACACAGCTATTCCTCATTACCCCCATACACATGTACACACCGCTCAGCACACAGCTATTCCTCATTATCCCCATACACATGTACAGAGCGCTCAGCACACAGCTATTCCTCATTACCCCCATACACATGTACACAGCGCTCAGCACACAGCTATTCCTCATTACCCCCATACACATGTACACAGCGCTCAGCACACAGCTATTCCTCATTACCCCCCATACACATGTACACAGCGCTCAGCACACAGCTATTCCTCATTACCACCATACACATGTACACACCGCTCAGCACAAAGCTATTCCTCATTATCCCCCATACACATGTACACACCGCTCAGCACACAGCTATTCCTCATTACCCCCATACACATGTACACACCGCTCAGCACACAGCTATTCCTCATTATCCCCCATACACATGTACACACAGCGCTCAGCACACAGCTGTTCCTCATTACCCCCATACACATGTACACACCGCTCAGCACACAGCTATTCCTCATTACCCCCATACACATGTACACACCGCTCAGCACACAGCTATTCCTCATTACCCCCATACACATGTACACACCGCTCAGCACACAGCTATTCCTCATTACCCCCATACACATGTACACAGCGCTCAGCACACAGCTATTCCTCATTACCCCCATACACATGTACACACCGCTCAGCACACAGCTATTCCTCATTACCCCCATACACATGTACACACCGCTCAGCACACAGCTATTCCTCATTACCTCCATACACATGTGCACAGCGCTCAGCACACAGCTATTCCTCATTACCCCCATACACACGTACCCACCGCTCAGCACACAGCTATTCCTCATTACCTCCATACACATGTACACACCGCTCAGCACACAGCTATTCCTCATTACCCCCATACACATGTACACACCGCTCAGCACACAGCTATTTCTCATTACCTCCATACACATGTACACACCGCTCAGCACACAGCTATTCCTCATTACCCCCATACACATGTACACAGCGCTCAGCACACAGCTATTCCTCATTACCTCCATACACATGTACAGAGCGCTCAGCACACAGCTATTCCTCATTACCCCCATACACAAGTACACACCGGGTGGTAGGCTGAGATGAGGGAATGTAGGGTGGAGCTGAGCCATGGAGGGCTTTGTGGGTGAGGGTAATAAGCTTGTACTGGATTCTGGAGTGGATGAGTAACCAGTGTATAGGGTAGAGGTATCGGAATAACGATTTTATTGAGAGCTGCTCTTAGGATTGCTAAATCAGAACCCCTGCATGACTGCAAACGCCCTTCAGAAAAATTTAGCAGACTCTGGAGTTTTGGTCCATTGTTCTACTATATACCCGCACAAATATGGCCTTCATGGAAGTCATCAGAAGAAAACCTCTCCTGCATCCTCACCATAAAATTCAGAAATTCTGAATCAGAAGTATACAAAAAAAAAAAACATTTAAACAAGCCTGATGCATCATGGAAACAAGTCCTGTGGACGGACTGATGAGGATAAAATCGAAATTTTTGGCCACAATGATCAAAGGTTATTTGTGGAGAAAAAAGGGAGGAGAATTTCATGGAAAGAACATCTTGCCAACCATTAAGCATTGAGATGGTTATCAATCATGCTTTGGGGTTGTATTGCAGCCAATAGAACAGGGAACACTTCACGGGTAGAGTGAAGAATGGATTCAACAAAATTTCATCAAATTCTTGATGCAAACATAAAACCATCTGTAAAAAAGCTGAAGGTGAATAGAGGATGGCATCAACAAATAGAGAATGATCCTAAACACACTTCACAATCCACAACAGACGACCTCAAAAGCCTCAAGCTGAAGGTTGTACAATGGCCCTCAATCCCATGATCTGAACATCATTGAAAATCTGTGGCTAGACCTCAAAATAGCGGAAGATGGAAGGTCGACCCAGGAATCTCACAGAACTGGAGGAATTCTCCAAGGAAGAATGGAGGAAAATCACTCACACAAGACCTGAAAGATTCTTCACTGGCTACAGAAAGTGTTTACAAGCTGTGATACTTGCAAAAGGGGTGCTACTAGGTACTAACCATGCAGGGTGCCCAAACTTTAGCATTTTATTATTATATAGCGCCATTTATTCCATGGTGATTTACATGTGAAAGGGGCAAATATGGACAAGTACAATAAACATGAGCAAAACAAGGCACACACAAGTACAGGAGAGAGGACCTGGCCCGCGAGGGCTCACAGTCTACACGGGATGGGTGAGGATACACGGAGAGGGTAGAGCTCAGCAGACTAACTATCACAGCAGGTTGTAGGCTTGTCGGAAGAGGTGGGTCTTCAGGTTATTCTTGAAGGTTTCTATGGTAGGCGAGAGTCTGATGTGTTGTGGTAGAGAGTTCCAAAGTATGGGGGAAGCACGGGAGAAGTCTTATATGCGGTTGAGGGAAGAGGAGATAAGAGGGAAGTGGAGAAGGAGATCTTGAGAGGATCGAAGGTTGCGTGTGGGTAAGTACCGGGAGACTATGTCACAGATGTATGGAGGAGACAGGTTGTGGATGGCTTTGTATGTCATAGTAAGGGTTTTGTACTGGAGTCTGTGGGTGATGAGGAGCCAGTGAAGGGCTTGGCATAGGGGAGAGGCTGGGGAATAATGGGGAGACAGGTGGATTAGTCAGGCAGCAAAGTTTAGGATGGATTGGAGTGGTGCCAGAGTGCTAGAGGGGAGGCCAGAGAGTAGGAGGTTGCAGTAGTCGAGGCGGGAGATAAGGGCATGTACTAGCATTTTTGTGGTTTCATGGCCAAGGAATGCACGGATACGGGAAATATTTTTGAGTTCGAGTCGGCAGGAGGAGGCAAGGGCTTGGAATTGAGGCTTGAAAGAGGGCACAGTCAAGGATCACCCTGAGGCACCGAGTGTATGGGACTGGGGAAAGTGAGCAGCCATTGACATTGATGGATAGGTCTGGTGGAGGGGTAGAGTGAGAAGAGAAAAGATGATGAATTCTGTTTTGTCCATGTTTAGTTTCAGAAAACGAGCAGAAAAGAAGGCTGAAATAGCGGACAGACATTGTGGGAATTTGGTTAGTAAGGTGGTGAGTTCTAGTCCGGATAGGTAGATCTGCGTGTCATCAGCGTAGACCGTGGGATTCTATGAGCTGTCCCAGACCTAAGGTGTAGATGGAGAAGAGCAGAGGCCCTAGGACTGAGCCTTGGGGAACACCGACAGACAAGGGGTGAGATGAGGAGGTGGTGTGTGAGAGGGAGACACTGAATGTCCGGTCTGTCAGATATGACGAGATCCAGGAAAGGGCCAAGTCTGTGATGCCAAGAGATGAGAGAATCTGGAGCAGGAGGGAATGGTCCACAGTGTCGAAGGCAGAGGACAGGTCCAGGAGGAGGAGGACAGAGTAGTGTCGCTTGCTCTTGAAGGTTAGTAGGTCATTGGTGACTTTAGTTAGGACAATTTCAGTTGCATCAGCCCATTTTTATTTTTGTCATTTTTAAAATGTAAAAAAAATAAATTTTCCTAAAATACAAAGAAAATGTGTCATCTGTAACTTTAGGCCCTTTAGAGATCATTTCATCTTCAACTTGATTCACTGTTCACAATAACAGTAATTTTGACCAGGGGTGCCCACACTTACATGCCACTGTATCTCTGCTTGTCCTTGTGCAGGGATGGACATTGCTGGCGGCTGTAATACATCTCGACCCGGTGACTTCGGTAGATCCGGCGGGCGGTATGAACGGGTCAGGTTTACGGCCGGTGCTCAGGTGACCCGTGCGGGGCGACGGTACGCCAGCATGGAAGGCGCCACGTTCTGATGGTGATGCTACACCTATAATCATGCACAGGCCATAAACATTTATCAGGCCGCCCTATATCTGCAGGTTTAAAAGTTTACGAAGTAAAGTCCACCCATCCCCCGCTCAGGATCTCGCTGCGGCCGCAGCCTTGCCTTTCACCCCTTCCTATCTGTTCCTGCAGACACATAAAATCCAGTTCACGCAGGGTGCAGGGAGGCCAGGGAGAGTTCAGGGCGATATGTACAGTGCTCTAATTGGACTCCTTCCTATTGGGGAAACTTAATAAAGCCTTGTGCGGCCCCTCGCCATTTCCTGATGTATGCAGATTCCCTCAACCCCAGGAAAACACACAGAAGACCCGAGATATCGCTGCGGGGATCAGCCAATTACCAGAAAAGCACAAAATCTACTAAACAGCCTGACCTTTCCTGACACGTGTGAGAATGCATGTACGGCAATCGCCAAATATAGGACCCAAAGGACGGAGACGAGGACCCCATGTACTTCCCAGTACGCTCCGCGGTCACAGCGGCTGCTCTACTTCTGGATGATGCCAGATCACACATTGCGGAACTGCTGTATAGCCAATTGCCTCAAACTCGAAAAAATGCTGCAATCAGCAAAGGGTTAAAGCCGGCGGGGATGAAATGCGACAGATTATTAAATTCTGCCACCTGTGCACCTTCTGGTGATCCTCCAATCACAGGAGGATCCACTCACCACTCTCCCTGCACCTGTCAGTGATCCGCTCTCCACTCCCGCTGCACCAGTCAGTGATCCGCTCTCCACTCACGCTGCACCTGTCAGTGATCCGCTCTCCACTCTCGCTGCACCAGTCAGTGATCCGCTCTCCACTCACGCTGCACCTGTCAGTGATCCGCTCTACACTCCCGCTGCACCAGTCAGTGATCCGCTCTCCACTCTCACTGCACCTGTCAGTGATCCGCTCTCCACTCTCGCTGCACCTGTCAGTGATCCGCTCTCCACTCTCGCTGCACCTGTCAGTGATCCGCTCTCCACTCTCGCTGCACCAGTCAGTGATCCGCTCTCCACTCACGCTGCACCTGTCAGTGATCCGCTCTCCACTCCCGCTGCACCAGTCAGTGATCTGCTCTCCACTCTCGCTGCACCAGTCAGTGATCCGCTCTCCACTCACGCTGCACCAGTCAGTGATCCGCTCTCCACTCACGCTGCACCTGTTAGTGATCCGCTCTCCACTCTCGCTGCACCTGTCAGTGATCCGCTCTCCACTCTCGCTGCACCTGTCAGTGATCCGCCCTCCACTCTCGCTGCACCTGTCAGTGATCCACTCTCCACTCCCGCTGCACCTGTCAGTGATCCGGTACAAACTCCTGCTTCATCTGTCTCCTCATCTGGGTCCGGTTCAGCCGAGTGTCAGGCAGAGTTCAGGGTAATTGTAACTCTAGGCAAACACGCCGCACGCTCTGGGACCCAAACTGCTGCAGCACAGGCTTGTGGGGAGGCAGTTACTGGCAGCGGCAGGACAAGGCCACGCAGAGTTCACAGAGGCGCTGCTCAAATCCAAGGCTGTCCGATACCGGAAGGGTGAGGGGAGAGAGGACACAATGACCATAAGACAAGAACCTTGTTGGACATGTATGCCCCCCGTTATTACATTCAGTAATTTTTCAGAAGACAGCATGCACTTGTGAAAACCAGTTTCTTCCCAGTACACACAGAGTGCAAGATGTCAAGAGTTGACATGTCCCAGTCATGGCTCATACACAAAGGCAAGTGTGTGACACCGATTATATCCATTCCCCAGGACTAATACAGGTTAACAAAAGGTAAGCACCGACCCTGCCGGAGGGCTAAGAGCGACCGGCGACCCTGCTGAAAAACAAAGGGTGGCCGGCGACCCAGCCGAAGAACGGGCGGCAGGCGACCCTGCCGAAGTACAACGGGCGGCCGGCAACCCTGTCGAAGAACAAATGGCGGCTGGCGACCCTGCCGAACAAGAAATTGTGGCCGGTGACCCTGCCAAACAACAAAGGGCAGCCACCGACCGTGCCGAACAACAAAGGGCGGCCGGCGACCTTGCTGAACAACAAAGGGTGGCCGGCGACCTTGCTGAACAACAAAGGGCGGCCGGCGACCCTGGCAGAGAACAAAGGGCAGCTGGCGACCCTGCCAAAGAACAAAGGGCACCCGGCAACCCTGCCGAAGAACAAAGGGCCGGCGCCGTCCCCGCCGAAGAACAACGGCGGTCGCCGACCCTCCCGAAGAACAAAGGGCGGTCGCCGACACTGCCGAAGAACAAAGGGCGGTTGCCGACACGGGTGGGCGAGGACACTCCCGAAGAACAGATGTAGGGCGAGGACACTCCCGAAGAACAAAGGGCGGGCGCAGACACTCCCGAAGAACAAAGGGCGGGCGCAGACACTCCCGAAGAACAAAGAGCAGGCGTAGACACCTCCGAGGAACAAAGGGCGGGCGCAGACACTCTCGAAGAACAAAGGGTGGGCGCAGACACTCCCGAAGAACCAAGGGCGGGCGCAGACACTCCCGAAGAACAAAGGGCGGGCGCAGACACTCCCGAAGAACAAAGGGTGGGCACAGACACTCCCGAAGAACAAAGGGTGGGCGCAGACACTCCCGAAGAACAAAGGGTGGGCGCAGACACTCCCGAAGAACAAAGGGTGGGCGCAGACACTCCCGAAGAACAAAGGGCGGGCGCAGACACTCCCGAAGAACAAAGGGTGGGCGCAGACACTCCCGAAGAACAAAGGGCGGGCGCAGACACTCCCGAAGAACAAAGGGCGGGCGCAGACACTCCCGAAGAACAAAGGGTGGGCGCAGACACTCCCGAAGAACAAAGGGTGGGCGCAGACACTCCCGAAGAACAAAGGGCGGGCGCAGACACTCCCGAAGAACAAAGGGTGGGCACAGACACTCCCGAAGAACAAAGGGTGGGCGCAGACACTCCCGAAGAACAAAGGGTGGGCGCAGACCAACCTGAAATATAGACTCCCAATACATGCTCACAAGCATTTATCACAAATTATAGAAAAACTTGGTGGTCCATGGTATCAAGAGATCGGCCCCATCCCCCATTACAGGTAATACAATGCCAGGGCTCGTAAATTTTTAATATCCAAGCCATTAGAGTTGAGGTGTTATCAGCCTATAGGAGCCGCCCCAATCTCCAGGGATAACGTAATAGAGCAGGGACGACAGGTCAGGCCGACCTTCACAGACTGCTGTCTATGGTATGAGCTACCTCCCCAGGATTCTCCACCGAGCATCGGACTTAAGCCTCCACAGCTATACAACAGAGAGGTCGCAAGATGCTTCAGCAGCACGCAGAGTATTTTAAGAGGGTAACAAGCTTGAGTTAAGACAACAGGACCCTTGTAAAGCAGCGATGCGAACAGTCGGGTGGGTGGTGGTGGACAGAAGCTGGGTCTGACCTAGACGGTGGTCATCTCTGATATATGCAGATATCTTGTCCCAGGCCACCATTTAGTAGCCATGGCCTGTGCATATGAGCGGACTAGTTATTTCTGTGTGTAAGTTATCGCTACATTCTTGTACAGTGTTCCCACTTTACTATGACATCCAACCCCCCATTATATACTAAACGATATTTTCTGGTTACGGTTATGATATCCTGGAATGAGCAGCAAGTGACGGGGATGGCTTGTTTAATCTCGCTCTTTCCTCTCGTCAGGTCACACTAGTGACATAAGGGGAGGTTTGCAGTTCTGAACGCTGGGAGCCTGCGCTCAGCCCCTGCATTAATGTGC
Source organism: Ranitomeya imitator (assembly GCF_032444005.1). Lineage (NCBI taxonomy): Eukaryota > Metazoa > Chordata > Amphibia > Anura > Dendrobatidae > Ranitomeya > Ranitomeya imitator. The sequence goes on from NC_091282.1 coordinate 1,230,038,108, forward strand.
AGGGTGCAGATCTGACTGTCAGGTCCCGGAGGTGTCGCTGCGATGAGGCAGCTCGTTAACCCATTATGAAGTGAGGCCGAGGGTCTGTACAGTAAGAAGGGAAAGCTTTCCAGGTCTGGAGTAGTTTATGTAAGGGGCCACTTAGCAGCTACAATCTTCTCCGTGGCACACAGCGCTCAGGTTACTTTATATCTACTGGTCCCGGATGAACCCTCAAGTAAAATACCATCGCAATGCGGTTTTCTGGACAGAACATGTAAAAGTCGTATCGCCGTCACGATAGCATGGCAAATGAGGACAAAGATAAACTCCGTGACCTTGCGTAATGTGCCCGAGTGGCGAGTGACGAGAGAAAACGCGTGAGGCGATGAGAGTCAGGTCCATTACACAACACGTCACTGAACACATGCTCCGATAGACACAATCCAGGACTGTAGAGCACCAGCCCATCTCTCGAAAGCAGGAGAGGACAACGAAGGGAGGATTTTTTTTTTGGTCTCACGTATAATATGGCTGATGATTAAAAAAGAAAATTGGCACAAAAAACGACAGTCGGCTCTAGATGTAGCTGCAGAATGATAAAGCAATGGCGGTGAGCGAGTATAAGAAAAGACCTGACGGTGGTCATGTTGGTAGCGGTTACATCTGTTAAACCAGGAGACGCAAGGCTCGGAGCTTCACGCCACCTTGAATTGTTGTTTGGGAGGTTCTTAGGAGGACTGTATACCCATGAAAGGGTAGAAACAGCGGGTGCTACTTGCACATGTAATGCAAAAATACTGGATAAAAGTGAAGCAGAATCTGATTTTTTGTGTGTTTCAACCCTGTAGTGGAGAAGGCACCTGTGCTAGGCGCACCAGGGGAGATAGACCCTACAGGTGGGCACACAGATGCAGCAGCAGGAAAGCAAGCGTGGAGCACTGGAAGCCACAGGCAGACCGGACACAGGAAAGTCCAAAACTACGCCGGCAGATGCAGGCCAGGAGCAGATAGAGGTGCACAGGAAAACAGACAAGACCAAGAGTTGTGTTTCTTAGAAGGCCTTAAGTAGGCTTAGGTAAACAATGTCATGGGAGCGGTTTTTGTGCGTTTTTTTTTTGCGTTTTTTCCCAATACATTGAATAGCGGGAAAAAAGCAAAAAAAAAAAACCGCAAAATTAATGAACATGCTGCTTTTTCTTACAGCGATGCGTTTTTTTGGCGGAAAAAAAAAAAACGCATCATGTGCACAAAAATTGCAGAATGCATTCTAAATGATAGGATGCATATGTCTGCGTTTTTATAGCGAAAAAATGCGAAAAAACCTGAACGTGTGGACATACCCTTAGTAAAAGGATTACCCTTCGTCGGAGGTGAACAATACGTCCTTGTAGAATGCTTGTAACACAAAGTAAATTATGGCACATACAAGTGCTTCTCACAAAATTATATCATCAAAAAGATAATTTATTTCAGTTCCTCAAATACAAAAAGTGAAACTGATATTCTATAAAGTCATTACACATAGAGTGATCTATTTCACGTGTTTATTTCTGTTAATGTTGATGATTATGGCTTACAGCCAATGAAAACCCAAAAGTCATTTATCTCAGTATCTGCATTGTTGGGTCTGGTGTCTCATCTTCTTGACAATACTCCATAGATTCTCTATGGGGTTAAGGTCAGGCAAGTTTGCTGCCAATCAAGCCCAGTGATACTGTTGTTTTTACACCAGGTATTGGTACTTTTGGCCGTGTGGACAGGGGCCAAGTCCTGCTGGAGAATGACATTTCCATCTCCATAAAGCTTGTCGGCAGAGGGAAGCATGAAGTGCTCTAAAATATCCTGGTAGACGGCTGCGCTGGCTTCGGTCTTCATAAAGCATAGTGGACCTACACCAGCAGATGACATGGCTCCCTAAACCATCACTGATTGTGGAGACTTCACACTGGACCTCCAGCAGCTTGGATTGTGGCCTCCACTCTTCCTACAGACTCTGGGACCTTGAGTTCCAATGAAATGCAAAATACTTTCATCTAAAAACAACACCTTGGACCCCTGACAACAGTCCGGTTCTTTTTCTCCTTGGCCCAGGTAAGACGCTTCTGGCGTTGTCTATTGGCCATGAGTGGCCTGACACAAGGAATGTGACACTTGTAGCCCATGTCCTGGATATGTCTGTGTGTGGAGGCTCTTGCAGCAATGACTCCAGCAGCAGTCCACTCCTTGTGAATCTCAGCAAATTTTTGAATGGCCTTTTCTTAATCCTTTCAAGGCTGCGGTTCTCCCGGTTGCTTGTGCACCTTTTTCTACCACACTTTTTCCTTCCACTCCACTTTCCATTAATATGCTTGGATACAGCGCTCTGTGAACAGCCGGCTTCTTGAGCAATGACCTTTTGTGGATTCCCCTCCTTCTGGAGTGTGTCAATGGCTGCCTTCTGGACATCTGTCAGGTCAGCAGTCTTCCCCATGATTGTGGAACCTATTCAAACAGACTAAGGAACCTTTATAAAAGCTTAGGAAGCCTTTGCTGTTTTTTTTTTATTATTGTAATTTACTGAGATAATGACTTTTGGATTTTCATTGGCTGTAAGCCATAATCATCAACATTAAGATAAATAATGAGTTTCACTTTTTTGTATTGAAGAAATTAAATAAATTAACTTTTGATGATATTCTTATTTTGGGAGAAACACCTGTATATTGAAGCAGAACCAAAACTTCCAAACTGATGCTTAAGAGGTAGACCACCAACCACCCCACAGCCAATTTCGAAAAATGGTTGCAGAAAGTTAATCAGTCTCAGGTAAACACTGAATGCGAGTATTCCTGGAATGTCCTGGAACAGGACTCTGGTAACTAATAAGCTCAGTAGGTGTCTTAATCACCGGCCCAGTAGGTCAGCAGCACGTGGTGCAAGGTTACACAGTGCCACCTTGAGGTTAAGCATCGACCTCTAGGCACTTCAGTATGGCATGACGGAAGATTCTGAAAATAAATGGCCCGATTCAGCCTCGTACTTTTTGTATACAACGTTTGCTTCTTTTATTTTTTAACCGAATCCTTTGCCATCCTTTGAGTCTTGTGTTTGAGATTCACTTGAATAAATGCCTTTCTTGGCATTGGCTCCTTAGCAATGGATACACTCATCCTCAATGTCCTTTCTTAGTCGTAAGGTGGTCATGTACATTAGATAAGCGCATCCAAAGCCCAAGACTAAGCTGGGATTGGTCAATTATATCACATCATGTGCAAGGGGGTGGTTCCAACACAGACAGCAGATGTTGGAGCAAAGTTCGATCAGGCATATTGGACCAATCTTTTATCGATACGTCATGAAGTGAAGTGTCAAATGAAAGTTTATTCTCTACTCTTGAGCCTGATGTACAAATGTATTGGAAGTCAGGAGGAATGGTTGTGGGCCAAATACTGGTTTTCTAAAGGGTATGACCACCTTTAGTCCCATGTGGTATTTCTAATGTCAATCTTGAGATCAGAGTGTAAGTAATCAATCCAGGACGAAACGAGAAAAGTTAGAAACCAAGAGTTTTACCAGATTTCAACCTTATCTACCACACTTGAATCAGAGGAATCATTTGTTCACCAAAATTCACGACTGGGAAACTGTGTTGACCAAATCTACCAGTGTGAAGACCTTCTGTCATGGGAACATTCCTCGTGAACTACCCTGTGTTCTTTACACACAAAAATTAGGACAATTCTCCAAGTCTACAGCAGAAGCCTAACCTGTGGGAATTCAATTTGGAAGGATTTCATGGATGGAATCAGCTGGGGATTAAGTACAGTTGAGTTAGAGATCAGCTGTTTAGGAATATTGATATATGTAGTTAGATCTACTACTTCCATGGTGTGGATGCTCGTGAGATACCTCGGAAGTCCTCCAGATGACAGAAGGAGCCGATGTAGGATCTTCTTTCTAAGGAAGTCTGAGAAGTGGTGGTGATACAGTGAGGACCAGAGCATGTCACAACTTTAGTCTATGGAACCTGAAGAATACTGGAGAACATGGAGATGAGCGTGGATACCAGATGTCCTAAGTGACCAGAGGTCTCACAAACTAACAAAGCAGGAGAGAATTGCTAGTACCAGTTCACAGCCTGTACAGGTGTTTCCATCCCTTTGGAGAAAAAGATTGTCGTTGAGGGACTTAGGATTGGAGGGAATTAGCTAATTAGAAATGTACAAAAAATTTCAACAGATCCAGCTGACCTAATATGTAGGGAGACCTCTGAACTCTCCCCCAAAAGACGATATTGGAAAAGAAGCGGATCACGCACGTTGAATTTCAACCAAACCTTTAATTCTTCCATGAGATAAGGTGCCACAAAGATGTGTCTTGTCAGCAGTTTACGTGACTCAATATGTTAAAAACACATGAAAGTTTGGCAAAACAAAGTGCCCATGGCTATATTGAAATTAGAAGAGATAGTCAGCCAAACTGAGCACCCATGTGTGTGAGTCAGGAGAGATAGTCAGCCAAACTGAGCACCCATGTGTGTGAGTCAGGAGAGATAGTCAGCCAAACTGAGCGCCCGTGTGTGAGGGAGTCAGGAAAGATAGTCAGCAAAACTGAGCGCTAATGTGTGTGAGGTAGTCAGGAGAGATAGTCAGCCAAACTGAGCGCCCATGTGTGTGAGAGAGTCAGGAAAGATAGTCAGCAAAACTGAGCGCCAATGTGTGTGAGGGAGTCAGGAAAGATCGTCAGAAAAACTGAGCGCCAATGTGTGTGAGGTAGTCAGGAGAGATAGTCAGCCAAACTGAGCGCCCATGTGTGTGAGAGAGTCAGGAAAGATAGTCAGCAAAACTGAGCGCCAATGTGTGTGAGGGAGTCAGGAAAGATCGTCAGAAAAACTGAGCGCCAATGTGTGTGAGGTAGTCAGGAGAGATAGTCAGCCAAACTGAGCACCCGTGTGTGAGGGAGTCAGGAAAGATAGTCAGAAAAACTGAGCGCCAATGTGTGTGAGGGAACAGGAGAGATAGTCAGCAAAACTGAGTGCCCGTGTGTGAGGGACTTAAGGTACCGTCACACTGAACGATATCGCTAGCGATCAGTGACGTTGCAGCGTCCTGGCTAGCGGTATCGTTCAGTTAGACACGCAGCAGCGATCAGGATCCTGCTGTGCCATCGTTGGTCGCTGCAGAAAGTCCAGAACTTTATTTTGTCGCTGGATCTCCCGTAGACATTGCTGAATCGCCGTGTGTGACGCCGATCCAGCGATGCCTTCACTGGTAACCAGGGTAAACATCGGGTTACTAAGCGCAGGGCCGCGCTTAGTAACCCGATGTTTACCCTGGTTACCAGCGTAAACGTAAAAAAAAACAAACACTACATACTTACCTTCCGTGTCTGTCCCCGGCGCTCTGCTTCCCTGCACTGGCTGTGAGCGCCGGCCAGCCGGAAAGCAGAGCAGTGACGTCACCGCTCTGCTTTCCGGCTGGCCGGCGCTGACAGTGCAGAGGAAAGCAGAGCGCCGGAGGACAGAAACGGAAGGTAAGTATGTAGTGTTTGGTTTTTTTACGTTTACGCTGGTAACCAGGGTAAACATCGGGTTACTAAGCGCGGCCCTGCGCTTAGTAACCCGATGTTTTACCCTGGTTACCCGGGGACTTCGGGATCGTTGGTCGCTGGAGAGCTGTCCGTGTGACAGCTCTCCAGCGACCAAACAGCGACGCTGCAGCGATCGACATCATTGTCGGTATCGCTGCAGCGTCGCTTAAGTGTGACGGTACCTTTAGGAGAGATAGTCAGCAAAACGGAGTACCAGTGTGTGAGGGAATTAGGAGATAGTCAGCCAAACTGAGCGCCCATGTGTGTGAGGGAGTCAGGAGAGATAGTCAGTAGTGATGAGCAATTATACTCGTTGCTCGGGTTTTCCTGAGCATGCTCGGGTGACCTCCGAGTATTTATGACCGCTCGAAGATTTAGTTTTCATCGCGGCAACTGAATGATTTACAGCTACTAGCCTGCTTGATTACATATGGGGATTCTCTAGCAACCAGGCAACCCCCACATGTACTCAGCCTGGCTAGTAGCTGTAAATCATTCAGCTGCTGCAATGAAAACTAAATCTCCGAGCAGTCATAAATACTCGGAGACAACCCTAGCGTGCTTGGGAAAACCCGAGCAACGTGTACACTCGCTCATCACTAATAGTCAGCCAAACTGAGCGTCCATGTGTGTGGGGGGGAGTCAGGAGAGATAGTCAGCCAAACTGAACGTCCATGTGTGGGGGGGTGTCAGGAGAGATAGTCAGCCAAACTGAGCGTCCATGTGTGTGGGGGGGAGTCAGGAGAGATAGTCAGCCAAACTGAACGTCCATGTGTGGGGGGGTGTCAGGAGAGATAGTCAGCCAAACTGAGCGTCCATGTGTGTGGGGGTGTCAAGAGAGATAGTCAGCCAAACTGAACGTCCATGTGTGGGGGGGTGTCAGGAGAGATAGTCAGCCAAACTGAACGTCCATGTGTGGGGGGGTGTCAAGAGAGATAGTCAGCCAAACTGAGCGTCCATGTGTGTGGGGGGGGAGTCAGGAGAGATAGTCAGCCAAACTGAACGTCCATGTGTGGGGGGGTGTCAGGAGAGATAGTCAGCCAAACTGAGCGTCCATGTGTGTGGGGGGGAGTCAGGAGAGATAGTCAGCCAAACTGAACGTCCATGTGTGGGGGGGTGTCAGGAGAGATAGTCAGCCAAACTGAGCGTCCATGTGTGTGGGGGGGAGTCAGGAGAGATAGTCAGCCAAACTGAACGTCCATGTGTGGGGGGGTGTCAGGAGAGATAGTCAGCCAAACTGAGCGTCCATGTGTGTGGGGGGGAGTCAGGAGAGATAGTCAGCCAAACTGAGCGTCCATGTGTGTGGGGGGGGAGTCAGGAGAGATAGTCAGCCAAACTGAACGTCCATGTGTGGGGGGGTGTCAGGAGAGATAGTCAGCCAAACTGAGCGTCCATGTGTGTGGGGGGGAGTCAGGAGAGATAGTCAGCCAAACTGAACGTCCATGTGTGGGGGGGTGTCAGGAGAGATAGTCAGCCAAACTGAGCGTCCATGTGTGTGGGGGGGAGTCAGGAGAGATAGTCAGCCAAACTGAACGTCCATGTGTGGGGGGGTGTCAGGAGAGATAGTCAGCCAAACTGAGCGTCCATGTGTGTGGGGGGTGTCAGGAGAGATAGTCAGCCAAACTGAACGTCCATGTGTGGGGGGGTGTCAGGAGAGATAGTCAGCCAAACTGAGCGCCCGTGTGTGTGAGGGAACAGGAGGGCGCGATCAGCCAAACTGAGTGAGAAATGTTTGAGAGTTGGGAGACAGTTTACAGGCAAACTGAGTTTGCCTATGTACAAGGGAATTGGAGACATAACGCTCAGCTGTACTGCGCACCCATGTGCATGAGGGAGTTGAGAGACAGATAATGCTTAGTATGAGGGAGTAAGGATATATACTGCTCAGCCAAAGAGTGTCCGTATGCATGAAGGAAACAAAATTCTGACTCAATTTGCACAAAGCGACTGCTGTAACTGTGAATTTAAGTATGAAGAGAAGATTCCTACCGATTTAAGAGTGAAAATGACTGAGGAGATTTGCCATTCAGGGATGAGGTAAAGTTGGATGGTCACTCTCGCGGAAAATACAGCGGTGACCAATACGGCTATCACAACCATTCAAGCAGATATTAAATTTGGAGACAGCAGAGGAGGGTAGATACACTGGCGCCAAAGTTTACTTATCATGCAGGAGAAGTAAACTACAAAAAACAACCACAAAGCCTTCCACCGGCCCGTAAACGGCTCCTGGTCCTGGAAGCCCCAAGTGCCTGACAATTTGGCACCGCAGCCACATTGGGTTGGACGTCTTCTAAGACACCTAAGAAGGTTCGGTAATTCTCAGCCGTAATACCGTCTTCGGAAATGACAAATTAGCTCGTCGTCTTTGTGCCGCCATAGAAAGCGCTAGGCATAAATATCACTGGAAAGCGGAAAATAAAAAAAAAACGTTGCTGGGTGACCGCTAGAGCTGATAAACCGCGCCATTCTCCCACAAGTTTTTTTTTTTTTTTACCGAAATGCAAGATTTGAGGCGCTCAACTGAAGGAAAAAAAAAGGTACAGAACAAAAACCAAGAAAACCGACCAGAAAACAACAAAAAAACCAAGGTTACATATGGCGAAAGGAAGGTTCCCAACGGCGTGTTAATGAAGCGCGGCCCGGCCATGTCAAAGGATGACGGATGGCGCCGCCATCACTCTTCTCAGGCTCATCCATTACCAGATGAAAGCTCCTCCAGACAGGATCATCGATGGAGAGAGGATAATGTCAGTGCACGTTATACCCCTGGAGCATCGGGAAGAGCCATGAATACGAGAGGTACTGCATCATCGTGGCAGCACAGACAAAGTGCCAGCTCGGCTTCTTGTTGTTGTTTACTGTGAGACATAGAGAGATGGGCTTTATAGGACAGGAACATCCGTCACTGACTCCCAACTTCATTCACACTTTCCATCCGACCCATCCATCTTCTCGGCAAAAGCGATGACAGTGCACAATTCAACACCTTCTCCTCCTCCTCCTCTGCCCCTGGCATATCAATACACACACACAAAAAAAAAAGAGGAGCTTCACAGGGACGAGCTGCGGACTCTGCCACGTCGGTGCCCGCCTTTCATCTCCGCAGCTCATTGAGGTACATGGGTTTGATCTAGAAGTTAATATTTTCCGGATCGGGGCTCTGAGTGGGGAGCAGACATCTGGCCTGATTTGGCCTGGGCCTCCCCCAGACTACGGGCTGGAATAAAGTTTAAAGGATTGAAAACTTTTATAGAGTTTATGGCGACGACAACTCCGCCCGGCATAAAAAAAATAATAATAATAATAATAAAAAAAAAAAAAAAAAAAAGATTAAAAGCTCCATGGACTCTCACCAGGAAACGCACATCATGTGGACATCAGTTGGGGCCACCAGACAGCTAAGATGACACGTCCTCAGCTGTAAAAGGGATATTACATTTTCTATCAGAGATCCCTGGACAAGATTACAAAGCGTCCCACCTTCTGGGACCACCGTGGATCTGCTGTGATCTGTGGAGTAACTGCGGCTCCACGGGTGAGATGGAGAGTTACCCTATGACACCTATGGGCTGTCCATGTAATGCCGGGAGTCATGGCTCCTCGGGAAGGTTTGGTTAATGGATAAGACAAGTTGGTCCATCCTGTAGCGAAACTTCTGATGACCAATTACCGGCTCCGGAGAATGAGAAGAACGCCGCATGCACAGACAAGATCCCAGAATGGACTCCTCGTCCCGGACGGTCCCCACCACTCTTCCACAGACATAGCCCTTTAGTAATTTAGAGCCCTTTAATAGGGAATCTGAACATGTTTTCTTTCCCAGACTAGCCCTTCTGTATAAGAATCCATGATTGCCGTCATGTTATGAGCCTCGCTGTTCTGGACTAGTGGATTGCAGAGATCTGACCATCCAAAAGGGCCGTTCCCAGCATGTTCGTCTGCCGGAAACACTTGGGCTACTTGCACAATGAGCAAGTCTGTAGGAACCTGTTCACACCACCAAGAAACTTGAAGACACAAAAGAGCACAGTGAGGTAAAAAATACTCTGTTGTAAAAAAAAATCACAGTAATAAGCAAGTGCTAGTCAAAAGATGGAAAAAACAGGGTATTTAGTTGATACGTTTTTTTGCAAAAAAATGTATACTAAGCTGCTCCACCAATCGTCAAGGTATACCCATATAGAGCAGTCCTACCTAATGTATATAATCCCTATCTGATGTATTTAAAAACCTGATCATCTGTATAGTACCTGTATAAGCAGGGTTCAGAGAGGGAATTGTAGTCTTGTAGAAACAAGAGAACAATTACAGGACCAGAAACACATGTGCTACTTGCCCGTTTTTTTGGCAAAAAAACGTATCAACTAAATACCCTGTTTTTTCCATCTTTTGACTAGCAATTGCTTATTACTGTGATTTTTTTTTTACAACAGAGTATTTTTGACCTCACTGTGCTCTTTTGTGTCTTCAAGTTTCTTGGTGGTGTGAACAGGTTCCTACAGACTTGTTCACTGTGCAAGTAGCCCATGTGTTTCTGGTTCTGTAATTGTTCTCTTGTTTCTACAAGACTAGGGAGTCCACCACTCCTTATGGGTCATTTGCATCAAAGCTGTTCCATCCAGCATGTCCACATGAAAATTCCCTCTCTGAACCCTGCTTATACAGGTACTATACAGATGATCTCGTTTTTAAATACATCAGATAGAGATTATATACATTAGGTAGGACTGCTCTATATGGGTATACCTTGACGATTGGTGGATCAGCTTAGTATATTTTTTTGCAAAAAAACGTATCAACTAAATATCCTGTTTTTTCCATCTTTTGACTAGCACTTGCTTATTACTGTGATTTTTTTTACAACAGAGTATTTCTGACCTCACTGTGCTCTTTTGTGTCTTCATGTTCGTGTGCCGGTATAACCAGCGGCGCCAACACAGTTACAGCCATGGCCAAAAGTTTTGACACCCCTGCAATTCTGTCAGATAATACTCAGTTTCTTCCTGAAAATGATTGCAAACACAAATTATTTGGTATTATTATCTTCATTTAACTTGTCTTAAATGAAAAAACACAAAAAGAATTGTCCTAAAGCCAAATTGGATATAATTTCACACCAAACATAAAAAAGGGGGTGGACAAAAGTATTGGCACTGTTCGAAAAATCATGTGATGCTTCTGTAATTTGTGTAATTAACAGCACCTGTAACTTACCTGTGGCACCTAACAGGTGTTGGCAATAACTAAATCACACTTGCAGCCAGTTGACTTGGATTAAAGTTGACTCAACCTCTGTCCTGTGTCCTTGTGTGCACCACATTGAGCATGGAGAAAAGAAAGAAGACCAAAGAACTGTCTGAGGACTTGAGAAACCAAATTGTGAGGAAGCATAAGCAACCTCAAGGCTACAAGTCCATCTCCAAAGACCTGAATGTCCTGTGTCTACCGTGCGCAGTGTCATCAAGAAGTGTAAAGCTCATGGCACTGTGGCTAACCTCCCTAGATGTGGACGGAAAAGAAAAATTGACAAGAGATTTCAACGCAAGATTGTGCGGATGTTGGATAAAGAACCTCGACTAACATCCAAACAAGTTCAAGCTGCCCTGCAGTCTGAGGGTACAACAGTGTCATCCCGTACTATCCGTCGGCGTCTGAATGAAAAGGGACTGTATGGTAGGAGACCCAGGAAGACCCCACTTCTTACCCTGAGACATAAAAAAGCCAGGCTGCAGTTTGCCAAAACTTACCTGAAAAAGGTTAAAACGTTTTGGAAGAATGTTCTCTGGTCAGATGAGACAAAAGTAGAGCTTTTTGGGTAAAGGCATCAACATAGAGTTTACAGGAGAAAAAAAGAGGCATTCACAGAAAAGAACACGGTCCCTACAGTCAAACATGGTGGAGGTTCCCTGATGTTTTGGGGTTGCTTTGCTGCCTCTGGCACTGGACTGCTTGACCGTGTGCATGGCATTATGAAGTCTGAAGGCTACCAACAAATTTTGCAGCATAATGTAGGGCCCAGTGTGAGAAAGCTGGGTCTCCCTCAGAGGTCATGGGTCTTCCAGCAGGACAATGACCCAAAACACACTTCAAAAAGCACTAGAAAATGGTTTGAGAGAAAGGACTGGAGACTTCTAAGGTGGCCAGCAATGAGTCCAGACCGGAATCCCATAGATCACCTGTTGAGAGATCTAAAAATGGCAGTTTGGAGAAGGCACCCTTCAAATATCAGGGACCTGGAGCAGTTTGCCAAAGAAGAATGGTCTAAAATTCCAGCAGAGCATTGTAAGAAACTCATTGATGGTTACCGGAACCGGTTGGTCGCAGTTATTTTGGCTAAAGGTTGTGCAACCAAGTATTAGGCTGAGGGTGCCAATACTTTTGTCTGGCCCATTTTTGGAGTTTTGTGTGAAATGATCAATGTTTTGCTTTTTGCTTCATTCTCTTTTGCGTTTTTTCATTTAAGACAAATTAAATGAAGATAATAATAACAAAGAATTTGTGTTTGCAATCATTTTCAGGAAGAAACTGAGTATTATCTGACAGAATTGCAGGGGTGTCAATACTTTTGGCCATGAATGTAGGACAAGAAAGTAAAGTATCATAATGCTTCAAGGGCGAGAAATACGAAAGGTCAGCGACAGAATCGAATACTGAAGCCACCCGCAGGTCACAGCAATCCTGAGCTGTGGTACAGACGGCCTCTATGTGACCCAGGGTGGCTTCAGAGATACAGACGGCCTCTATGTGCCCCAGGGTGGCTACAGAGGTACAGAAGGCCTCTATGTGACCCAGGGTGGCTACAGAGGTACAGACGGCCTCTATGTGACCCAGGGTGGCTTCAGAGATACAGACGGCCTCTATGTGCCCCAGGGTGGCTACAGAGGTACAGAAGGCCTCTATGTGACCCAGGGTGGCTACAGAGGTACAGATGGCCTCTATGTGACCCAGGGTGGCTACAGAGGTACAGACGGTCTCTATGTGACCCAGGGTGGCTACAGAGGTACAGACGGCCTCTATATGACCCAGGTTGTCTACAGAGGTACAGACGGCCTCTATGTGCCCCAGGGTGGCTACAGAGGTACAGACGGCCTCTATATGACCCAGGGTGTCTACAGAGGTACAGACGGCCTCTATGTGCCCCAGGGTGGCTACAGAGGTACAGACGGCCTCTATGTGACCTAGGGTGGCTACAGAGGTACAGACGGCCTCTATGTGACCCAGGGTGGCTACAGAGGTACAGACGGCCTCTATGTGACCCAGGGTGTCTACAGAGGTACAGACGGCCTCTATGTGACCCAGGGTGGCTACAGAGGTACAGAAGGCCTCTATGTGACCCAGGGTGGCTACAGAGGTACAGAAGGCCTCTATGTGACCCAGGGTGGCTACAGAGGTACAGACTGCCTCTATGTGACCCAGGGTGGCTACAGAGGTACAGAAGGCCTCTATGTGACCCAGGGTGGCTACAGAGGTACAGAAGGCCTCTATGTGACCCAGGGTGGCTACAGAGGTACAGACTGCCTCTATGTGACCCAGGGTGGCTACAGAGGTACAGACTGCCTCTATGTGACCCAGGGTGTCTACAGAGGTACAGAAGGCCTCTATGTGACCCAGGGTGGCTACAGAGGTACAGAAGGCCTCTATGTGCCCCAGGGTGGCTACAGAGGTACAGACTGCCTCTATGTGCCCCAGGGTGGCTACAGAGGTACAGACGGCCTCTATGTGACCCAGGGTGGCTACAGAGGTACAGACGGCCTCTATGTGCCCCAGGGTGGCTACAGAGGTACAGACGGCCTCTATGTGACCCAGGGTGGCTACAGAGGTACAGACGGCCTCTATGTGACCCAGGGTGGCTACAGAGGTACAGACGGCCTCTATGTGACCCAGGGTGGCTATAGAGGTACAGACGGCCTCTATGTGACCCAGGGTGGCTACAGAGGTACAGACGGCCTCTATGTGCCCCAGGGTGGCTACAGAGGTACAGACGGCCTCTATGTGCCCCAGGGTGGCTACAGAGGTACAGACGGCCTCTATATGACCCAGGGTGGCTACAGAGGTACAGACGGCTTCTATGTGCCCCAGGGTGGCTACAGAGATACAGACGGCCTCTATGTGACCCAGGGTGGCTACAGAGATACAGACGGCCTCTATGTGACCCAGGGTGGCTACAGAGGTACAGACGGCCTCTATATGAGTACAGACGGCCTCTATGTGACCCAGGGTGGCTACAGAGGTACAGACGGCCTCTATGTGACCCAGGGTGGCTACAGAGGTACAGACGGCCTCTATGTGACCCAGGGTGTCTACAGAGATACAGACGGCCTCTATGTGCCCCAGGGTGGCTACAGAGGTACAGACGGCCTCTATGTGACCCAGGGTGTCTACAGAGGTACAGACAGCCTCTATGTGCCCCAGGGTGGCTACAGAGGTACAGACGGCCTCTATGTGCCCCAGGGTGGCTACAGAGGTACAGACGGCCTCTATGTGCCCCAGGGTGGCTACAGAGGTACAGACGGCCTCTATGTGACCCAGGGTGTCTACAGAGGTACAGACGGCCTCTATGTGCCCCAGGGTGGCTACAGAGGTACAGACGGCTTCTATGTGCCCCAGGGTGGCTACAGAGATACAGACGGCCTCTATGTGACCCAGGGTGGCTACAGAGATACAGACGGCCTCTATGTGACCCAGGGTGGCTACAGAGATACAGACGGCCTCTATGTGACCCAGGGTGGCTACAGAGGTACAGACGGCCTCTATATGAGTACAGACGGCCTCTATGTGACCCAGGGTGGCTACAGAGGTACAGACGGCCTCTATGTGACCCAGGGTGTCTACAGAGGTACAGACGGCCTCTATGTGCCCCAGGGTGGCTACAGAGGTACAGACGGCCTCTATGTGCCCCAGGGTGGCTACAGAGGTACAGACGGCCTCTATGTGACCCAGGGTGGCTACAGAGGTACAGACAACCTCTATGTGACCCAGGGGTGGCTACAGAGGTACAGACTGCCTCTATGTGCCCCAGGGTGGCTACAGAGGTACAGACGGCCTCTATGTGCCCCAGGGTGGCTACAGAGGTACAGACAACCTCTATGTGACCCAGGGGTGGCTACAGAGGTACAGACTGCCTCTATGTGCCCCAGGGTGGCTACAGAGGTACAGACGGCCTCTATGTGCCCCAGGGTGGCTACAGAGGTACAGACGGCCTCTATGTGCCCCAGGGTGGCTACAGAGGTACAGACGGCCTCTATGTGCCCCAGGGTGGCTACAGAGGTACAGACGGCCTCTATGTGACCCAGGGTGTCTACAGAGGTACAAACGGCCTCTATGTGACCCAGGGTGGCTACAGAGGTACAGACGGCTTCTATGTGACCCAGGGTGGCTACAGAGATACAGACGGCCTCTATGTGACCCAGGGTGGCTACAGAGGTACAGACGGCCTCTATATGACCCAGGGTGGCTACAGAGGTACAGACGGCTTCTATGTGACCCAGGGTGGCTACAGAGGTACAGACGGCCTCTATATGAGTACAGACGGCCTCTATGTGACCCAGGGTGGCTACCAGAGGTACAGACGGCCTCTATGTGACCCAGGGTGGCTACAGAGGTACAGACGGCCTCTATGTGACCCAGGGTGGCTACAGAGGTACAGACGGCCTCTATGTGCCCCAGGGTGGCTACAGAGGTACAGACGGCCTCTATATGACCCAGGGTGGCTACAGACGGCCTCTATGTGACCCAGGGTGACTACAGTGGTACAGAAGGCCTCTATGTGACCCAGGGTGGCTACAGAGGTACAGACGGCCTCTATATGACCCAGGGTGGCCACAGAGGTACAGACGGCCTCTATATGACCCAGGGTGGCTACAGAGGTACAGAAGGCCTCTATGTGACCCAGGGTGACTACAGTGGTACAGACGGCCTCTATGTGATCCAGGGTGTCTACAGAGGTACAGACGGCCTCTATATGACCCAGGGTGGCTACAGAGGTACAGACGGCCTCTATATGACCCAGGGTGGCTACAGAGGTACAGACGGCCTCTATATGACCCAGGGTGGCTACAGAGGTACAGAAGGCCTCTATGTGACCCAGGGTGACTACAGTGGTACAGACGGCCTCTATGTGATCCAGGGTGTCTACAGAGGTACAGACGGCCTCTATATGACCCAGGGTGGCTACAGAGGTACAGACGGCCTCTATATGACCCAGGGTGGCTACAGAGGTACAGACGGCCTCTATATGACCCAGGGTGGCTACAGAGGTACAGAAGGCCTCTATGTGACCCAGGGTGACTACAGTGGTACAGACGGCCTCTATGTGATCCAGGGTGTCTACAGAGGTACAGACGGCCTCTATATGACCCAGGGTGGCTACAGAGGTACAGACGGCCTTTATGTGATCCAGGGTGGCTAGAGATACAGACGGCCTCTATATGACCCAGGGTGGCTACAGAGGTACAGACGGCCTCTATGTGATCCAGGGTGTCTACAGAGGTACAGACGGCCTCTATATGACCCAGGGTGGCTACAGAGGTACAGACGGCCTCCATATGACCCAGGGTGGCTACAGTGGTACAGACGGCCTCTATGTGATCCAGGGTGTCTACAGAGGTACAGACGGCCTCTATGTGCCCCAGGGTGGCTACAGAGGTACAGACAACCTCTATGTGACCCAGGGGTGGCTACAGAGGTACAGACTGCCTCTATGTGCCCCAGGGTGGCTACAGAGGTACAGACGGCCTCTATGTGACCCAGGGTGGCTACAGAGGTACAGACGGCCTCTATGTGCCCCGGGGTGGCTACAGACGGCCTCTATGTGCCCCAGGGGTGGCTACAGAGGTACAGACGGCCTCTATGTGACCCAGGGTGTCTACAGAGGTACAGACGGCCTCTATGTGCCCCAGGGGTGGCTACAGAGGTACAGACGGCCTCTATGTGCCCCAGGGGTGGCTACAGAGGTACAGACTGCCTCTATGTGCCCCAGGGTGGCTACAGAGGTACAGACGGCCTCTATGTGCCCCAGGGTGGCTACAGAGGTACAGACGGTCTCTATGTGACCCAGGGTGGCTACAGAGGTACAGACGGTCTCTATGTGACCCAGGGTGGCTACAGAGGTACAGACGGCCTTTATATGACCCAGGGGTGGCTATAGAGGTACAGACAGCCTCTATGTGACCCAGGGTGGCTACAGACGGCCTCTATGTGCCCCAGGCGTGGCTACAGAGGTACAGACGGCCTCTATGTGCCCCAGGGGTGGCTACAGAGGTACAGACGGCCTCTATGTGCCCCAGGGGTGGCTACAGAGGTACAGACGGTCTCTATGTGCCCCAGGGTGGCTACAGAGGTACAGACGGTCTCTATGTGACCCAGGGTGGCTACAGAGGTACAGACGGTCTCTATGTGCCCCAGGGGTGGCTATAGAGGTACAGACGGTCTCTATGTGACCCAGGGTGGCTACAGAGGTACAGACGGCCTCTATGTGACCCAGGGTGGCTACAGAGGTACAGACGGTCTCTATGTGCCCCAGGGGTGGCTATAGAGGTACAGACGGCCTCTATGTGACCCAGGGTGGCTACAGACGGCCTCTATGTGCCCCAGGGGTGGCTACAGAGGTACAGACGGCCTCTATGTGCCCCAGGGGTGGCTACAGAGGTACAGACGGCCTCTATGTGCCCCAGGGGTGGCTACAGAGGTACAGACGGCCTCTATGTGCCCCAGGGTGGCTACAGACGGTCTCTATGTGACCCAGGGTGGCTACAGACGGCCTCTATGTGACCCAGGGGTGGCTACAGAGGAACAGTTTTCCCTGTCTTCGCTTTGTGCAATATGGCGGTTCTCTAGGTACAACTACTGCAATAACTTCAGACTGTCTAAAAAAAAAATTGTAGGACATTTTGGGCTTTCTGCATTTCACAGATGAATGATAACATGGGAATATTTCAGGCAGAATATGGTAGGAGGAGACGGGATCTACCTGGGGACCGACAAGCATGATCCGAGCAGGAGATCCTGTAGACATGTTACCATTATGGGGTCACGGGGCCACATAATGTGAGAGGCGGACCACCTGTCATTAGCACTGTCCCCTGGAGGACATGTCTGCAGTCAGCACCGCCAGGACTAGGAACCTACTGGACAGACTTCATCTTCCTCTAAAGCTTGGCCTTCCCTCGCCCGCCTGACGCCTTCCCTCGCCCGCCTGGCCTAATTCTCTGCTGCAGATTTGGCAGGGCGCTTCCTTGCCCTCTTGTTCAGCCTTACAAGATTGCTACGTTATCCGATGCCCTGCTAAAAGTCATATACATGTTGCACCACACAGAGGTCGGCCATGGGAGCAGCACGGCGTCAATATCCCCCCCGCGTCCATCACAGTGCGGGCCGAGGAACCCACCCTGACAGCCTTGATAATACAAGGGGAGAAAGGACGCAGGTCTCCGGCGTTTAATCCTTGGAGAGCCTCGTTTCTTCCACCACTCCCACCTCTTCCTTGGAGCCCCCCTCCCCATTCCTTCTCTCGCTCCTTAAGACCTCATGGGCCCTCAGTCACACATCTTAAAAGAGAAATAAAGCACAAAAACAACAAAGGCTTACTTGTCTTAAGTCGATGAAGGCCAACTGCAGTGTGTCCCCCTGGAACCCAGGCACCGGGCCCGATCTGGCAAACCCTGTGGGAAAGAATAAACCATGAAAGGCGTCTTTAAATAGGCATGGACAGGAAGATTGGCAGACAGATGACAGCGAGGACAAGGGAGGCTGGGGGAGAGGAGGAACCCGCATCTATGGGGCCACGTCTCGGGCCCGTCACGCTCTTTGTCTGCTCTTCAAAATTTGTGTCATCAAAACACCATTAATTCCAGCGTCTTGACAGCGAGGAAACTGTACTAACTCAACCCCAAATCTATTCCCATGGGCCACTCCGAGCGCCGCGTTATTTCTATGGTCAATGGACAAACAAGTCAACCAAAAAAAAAAAAGAAGCAGCGATGGCTTGAGGTGGGGGCGACATTGTCCGGGGTCCTTTCATTTGGGGGAAGCTTTGTATATTGCGGCAGGAATTTTCCGATTTCATGGCTGTCACCCTGCCCCCCCCCCCCAGTAGGTATCAATAATAAATAACTGCGGACAATCGCGCGTCCCCCCGCATATTTCCATTATCTGGTATGGTGCATTACATCCGGGGATTGGGGGCGACCATTGACTCAGCCACTGGGAATCTTTCTAAGATGATTACATGGTCTCTGTCGTAATATTATCCCGAGCCGGGAGACGAGGGTGTGCGGGGCGTACAGTGCGGTGATCTCCATGAGACCGGGCGACGTGCCGGATTCTCATCATAATCGCTGGATGGGAATCAGGGCTCAGGCGGCGGCGGAGGGCGTGCGCTGCCAGGTGACAATGTGTCTGACGGGACGGACGCTCCGCACCTCCTGCTCTGTTAGATCAATTGGTTCCTGTAATGGTGACAAGACGGAATAATGGAGGCCAGAGCCGGAGCACCATCACCCCCACCGTGCTGGCCGGACACCGGAGAACCTACCGGCCACATACAGACCTAATATCGAGGGGGGTCTGGGGGCGAGAAGGAGACGGACACAAGAAAGAGCCGCTAGAGTCAGATATGCCAAGACGAATAATGGAGGTCAAAGCCGGAGCTCAATCACCCCCACCGTGCTGGCCGGATACCGGAGAACGCACCGGCCACATACAGACCTAATATCGAGGGGGGTCTGGGGGCGAGAAGGAGACGGACACAAGAAATAGCCGCTAGAGTCAGAAATGCCAAGACGAATAATGGAGGTCAAAGCCGGAGCTCAATCACCCCCACCATGCTGGCCGGATACCGGAGAACGCACCGGCCACATACAGACCTAATATCGAGGGGGGTCTGGGGGCGAGAAGGAGACGGACACAAGAAAGAGCCGCTAGAGTCAGAAATGCCAAGACGAATAATGGAGGTCAAAGCCGGAGCTCAATCACCCCCACCATGCTGGCCGGATACCGGAGAACGCACCGGCCACATACAGACCTAATATCGAGGGGGGTCTGGGGGCGAGAAGGAGACGGACACAAGAAAGAGCCGCTAGAGTCAGAAATGCCAAGACGAATAATGGAGGTCAAAGCCGGAGCTCAATCACCCCCACCGTGCTGGCCGGATACCGGAGAACGTACCGGCCACATACAGAACTAATATCGAGGGGGGTCTGGGTGCAAGAGAGGAGACGGACACAAGAAGCAGCCGCTAGAGTCAGAAATGCCAAGACAGAATCATGGAGGCCAGAGCCGGAGCTCAATCACCCCCACCATGCTGGCCGGACACCGGAGAATGTAATGGCCACATACAGACCTAATATCGAGGGGGGTCTGGGTGCAAGAGAGGAGACGGACACAAGAAGCAGCCGCTAGAGTCAGAAATGCCAAGACAGAATCATGGAGGCCAGAGCCGGAGCTCAATCACCCCCACCATGCTGGCCGGACACCGGAGAATGTAACGGCCACATACAGACCTAATATCGAGGGGGGTCTGGGTGCAAGAAGGGAGCGAGAAGGAGACGGACACAAGAAAGAGCCGCTAGAGTCAGAAATGCCAAGACGGAATAATGGAGGCCAGAGCCGGAGCACCATCACCCCCACCGTGCTGGCCGGACACCGGAGAACGCACCGGCCACATACAGACCTAATATCGAGGGGGGTCTGGGTGCAAGAAGGGAGCGAGAAGGAGACGGACACAAGAAAGAGCCGCTAGAGTCAGAAATGCCAAGACAGAATCATGGAGGCCAGAGCCGGAGCTCAATCACCCCCACCATGCTGGCCGGACACCGGAGAATGTAATGGCCACATACAGACCTAATATCGAGGGGGTCTGGGTGCAAGAAGGGAGCGAGAAGGAGACGGACACAAGAAAGAGCCGCTAGAGTCAGAAATGCCAAGACGTAATAATGGAGGCCAGAGCCGGAGCACCATCACCCCCACCGTGCTGGCCGTACACCGGAGAACGTACCGGCCACATACAGACCTAATATCGAGGGGGGTCTGGGTGCAAGAAGGAGACGGACACAAGAAATAGCCGCTAGAGCCAGAAATGCCAAGACGGAATAATGGAGGCCAGAGCCGGAGCACCATCACCCCCACCGTGCTGGCCGGACACCGGAGAACGTACCGGCCACATACAGACCTAATATCGAGGGGGGTCTGGGTGCAAGAAGGGAGCGAGAAGGAGACGGACACAAGAAAGAGCCGCTAGAGTCAGAAAATGCCAAGACGGAATCATGGAGGCCAGAGCCGGAGCTCAATCACCCCCACCGTGCTGGCCGGACACCGGAGAACGTACCGGCCACATACAGACCTAATATCGAGGGGGGTCTGGGTGCAAGAAGGAGACGGACACAAGAAAGAGCCGCTAGAGTCTACCATACTATTACTGCGTCCCACTCAATTACACTGCGTCATATTACGCACGGTTATATTATTGTACAGGGTTACATATTACACAAGCTTCTATATTGCGAGTGCCTACATATTCCGCACGGTTACATATTATTACATATTACACAGATATATATCACACACACTTCTATATTACGCAGAGTTATATATCATGCAAGGGGACATATACGGTTACATATTACGCAGAGTTATACATCATACACGCTTATATATCACACACGGTTACAGATCATGCACGCTTATATATCATGAATGATGACATATCATGCACGGTTACATATTGCTCAGTAACATATCACACACTTATATATCACACACGGTTACAGATCATGCACGCTTATATATCATGAATGATGACATATCATGCACGGTTACATATTGCTCAGTTACATATCACACACTTATATATCACACATGGTTACATATTATGCATGGCTACAGATCACACATGCTTATATATCACGCATGGTTACATATTACGCAGTTATATATCACTCACGCTTTTATATCACACATGGTTACATATTGTGTACAGCCATAGATCACGCACTCTTCTATGTTGGCGCTATATAAATTAAATTATTATTCTTATATCATGCATGCTTATATCACACATGGTTACATATTATGCACAGCCATAGATCACGCATGCTTCTATATCATGCACGCTCATATATCACACATGGTTACATATTATGCACGGCTATAGATCATGCACGCTTATATATCACGCACAGTTAAATATTCGGCAGAGTTATATACTACACACGCTTACATATCACGCACGTTTACATATCACGCACTCTTATAGATCACGCACGCTTACATCAGTCCCAGCTGACGTGAGACAGATGACCGGCCAGGTGATGGGCCAGGTGATGGGCCGTGTGGCGCTGTCTCCGGCGCTGCTCTCAGCCCTGCTCGGGGGATATTGGGGCTTGTATACGGCCATTGTCCGGCCACTTTTCCGCCCCCTCCTCTGGGCCACAGTCTGTAAATCTTTATACCAGTAGATTACAAGACAGGAGCTGCCAGACGACAGACCCCACGGCTTCCCACAGGAAGAGACAGAGGAGAGGCTGGATGGAGGCCGCTGCTCGGAGTGACGCTGATGGATGGCCGCCCGCCCCGGGATGAGGCAGGGTCACAGCTCCTGCTGCTCAGGTTGACGGCACCTGCTCTGCCATTCAGGGCGTCTAATTGGGCAGCAGGAGATCTGCAGTTGGCGGCAGGGTTTCCCGACTGATCCCAGTGTCACTGGCCCAGCTCTGAACTGTAACCGGTGCACGGGACCTGTGCGGGAGAGAGGGGGAGCCTCTATGGAAGGAGGAAGGAGGGGGATAAGCTCCACGGCACAGGAGGGAATAGCCTGCGCGGGGGGTATAGCCTCCGCGGTGCGGGGTGAGGGAAATAGCCTCCGCGGCGTGGGGAAATAGCCTCCGCGGCATGCAGGGGGGGTGAAAGGAATAGCCTCCATGGAACGGGGATGGGGGGGGAAATAGCCTCCACGGTGCAAGGGGGAAGGTGAATAGCCTCCACGGTTTTGATGGGAGAGAGAGATATCCTCCACCGCACAGGATGAGGGGACAGCCTCCACGGCACGGGGGGGAGGGGATAGCCTCCATAGTGTGGAGGGGAGGGGATAGCCTCCATAGTGTGGGGGGAGGGGATAGCCTCCATACAGTGGGGGGAGGGGATAGCCTCCATACAGTGGGGGGAGGGGATAGCCTCCATAGAGTGGGGGGAGGGGATAGCCTCCATAGTGTGGGGGGAGGGGATAGCCTCCATAGTGTGGGGGGAGGGGATAGCCTCCATACAGTGGGGGGAGGGGATAGCCTCCATACAGTGGGGGGAGGGGAAAGCCTCCATAGTGTGGGGGGAGGGGATAGCCTCCATACAGTGGGGGGAGGGGATAGCCTCCATAGAGTGGGGGGAGGGGATAGCCTCCATAGAGTGGGGGGAGGGGATAGCCTCCATAGAGTGGGGGGAGGGGATAGCCTCCATAGAATGAAGGGAGGGGATAGCCTCCATAGAGTGGGGGGAGGGGATAGCCTCCATAGAGTGGGGGGAGGGGATAGCCTCCATAGAGTGGGGGGAGGGGATAGCCTCCATAGTGTGGAGGGGAGGGGATAGCCTCCATAGTGTGGAGGGGAGGGGATAGCCTCCATAGCGTGGGGGGAGGGGATAGCCTCCATAGCGTGGGGGGAGGGGATAGCCTCCATAGCGTGGGGGGAGGGGATAGCCTCCATAGCGTGGGGGAAGGGGATAGCCTCCATAGTGTGGGGGGAAGGGGATAGCCTCCATAGCGTGGGGGCAGGGGATAGCCTCCATAGCGTGGGGGCAGGGGATAGCCTCCATAGCGTGGGGGGAGGGGATAGCCTCCATAGCATGGAGGGAGGGGATAGCCTCCATAGCGTGGGGGGAGGGGATAGCCTCCATAGCGTGGGGGGAGGGGATAGCCTCCATAGCGTGGGGGGAGGGGATAGCCTCCATAGCGTGGGGGCAGGGGATAGCCTCCATAGCGTGGGGGCAGGGGATAGCCTCCATAGCGTGGGGGCAGGGGATAGCCTCCATAGCGTGGGGGGAGGGGATAGCCTCCATAGCATGGAGGGAGGGGATAGCCTCCATAGCGTGGGGGGAGGGGATAGCCTCCATAGCGTGGGGGGAGGGGATAGCCTCCATAGCGTGGGGGGAGGGGATAGCCTCCATAGCGTGGGGGGAGGGGATAGCCTCCATAGCGTGGGGGGAGGGGATAGCCTCCATAGCGTGGGGGGAGGGGATAGCCTCCATAGCGTGGGGGGAGGGGATAGCCTCCATAGCGTGGGGGGAGGGGATAGCCTCCATGGCGGGATCGGTCTGCGGCCGGTCACATACTTACGCTCACACTCCTTCACGTCCAGATTGAACTGCTGTAAGGCCCCCATTGTGATCTGCTTCACCTCCGCCTCCAGGAGCAGCTGCGTCAGCGACGTGGACAGGTGCTTACAGGCCGACATGCAGGCCGTCTGCGCCACCTTACCCTGCAAGACACAGAACAGCCGGTCACAGCATGACGGGGTGATCTACATAGTGTAATATGCCTGGGTCTGGTGGTCAGACCATTATGGGAGCTGTAGTTACAATAATAATAATCATTATTTTTATATAGCGCTCACATATTCCGCAGCGCTTTACAGTTTGCACACATCATCATCATCACTGTCCCCGATGGGGCTCACAATCTACAGTCCCTATCTGTATGTCTTTGGGAGGAAACCGGAGAACCCAGAGGAAACCCACGCAAACACGGAGAGAACATACAAACTCTTTGCAGATGTCGTCCTTGGTGGGATTGAACCCAGGACCCCGGCGCTGCAAGGCTGCAGTGCTATCCACTGAGCCACCGTATTATGGCTGTTTCTGGTGGTCAGAGCATGATGGGGGTTGTAGTGTTCCTTTATGTGCACATGGAGCCAACAATGATCTCCCAGACAATGAGCAGAGCCATGCACAGCAGCACAGAGTATTCCAGGAGACATTATACAGGTAGTACAGGAATAAGCGTCCGGAGATATCACAGAGAAGCTGCGGGGGGCGCCGTGGAGTCTCCACACCAGGTAGAGGGCAAGTAACAACCATATCTTTGCTGCACACTCGAGGATTAGTACAAACAATGGTGCAACACACGACGGTGCGGCACAACACACGACGGTGCGGCACAACACACGACGGTGCGGCACAACACACGACGGTGCGGCACAACACGACGGTGCGGCACAACACAACACACGACGGTGCGGCACAACACAACACGACAGTGCGGCACAACACAACATGACGGTGCGGCACAACACAACACGACGGTGCGGCACAACACGACGGTGCGGCACAACACACGACGGTGCGGCACAACACTACGGTGCGGCACAACACACGACGGTGCGGCACAATAACACCTGCTGTGCGGAACATGCGGCAGTGCGGCACAACACAACACTAGCCGATGTGTGATGAATCCAAACCTCCATCTCTAGATTCGGTTTTCTTCACGGTTCTCGTTTCCATATTTAATGCTGGAAATGGCGGTCACTTACCTGATCAGCTCATTTCTGCCGCCCCCCATACTTTACACTGCAGCTATGTTTGTTTTGATTAAATTTCACAACAGCCAAATTCAGAAGGCAGAACACAGAGATGAAATTATTACTGGGCGGCCATCACTCTGTTCACCAGCTGCCATTTATTGGACCACTTCTAGCAGCAACCACGGAATACCAGAAGCGAAAAACCCCACAGAACGCAACGTACACAGGGAACACTATGCAAGACCCGCCGTACACCGGGGACACCCCGCAAGACCCGCCGTACACCGGGAGCACCCCGCAAGACCCGCCGTGCACCGAGGACACTCCGCAAGACCCGCCGTGCACCAGGAGCACCCCGCAAGACCCGCCGTGCACCGGGAGCACCCCGCAAGACCCGCCGTGCACTGACGGCACCCCGCAAGACCCGCCGTGCACCGGGAGCACCCCGCAAGACCCGCCGTGCACTGACGGCACCCCGCAAGACCCGCCGTGCACCGGGAGCACCCCGCAAGACCCGCCGTGCACCGGGAGCACCCCGCAAGACCCGCCGTGCACTGACGGCACCCTGCAAGACCCGCCGTGCACTGACGGCACCCCGTAAGACCCGCCGTGCACCGACGACACCCCGCAAGACCCGCCGTGCACCGACGACATCCCGCAAGACCCGCCGTGCACCGACGAAACCCTGCAAGACCCACCGTGCACCGGAGACACCCCGTGCACCGGGAACACTCCGCAAGACCTGCCGTGCACCGGAAACAACCCGCAAGACCCGCCGTGCACCGGGAACAACCCGCAAGACCCGCCGTGCACCGGAAACAACCCGCAAGACCCGCCGTGCACCGGAAACAACCCGCAAGACCCGCCGTGCACCGGGAACAACCCGCAAGACCCGCCGTGCACCGGGAACAACCCGCAAGACCTGGTGTAATAAACATGCTGTATAAAAGGACAGAAAGTATCTTGTCGTATGTACGGCGAGTTCTGCAGGTCCTAGAGACACAGGGGCCGGAGTGCACAGGGGCCACTGGAGACGTCTGTGCAACATCATGATGATCGCAGATGCCGGTCCATCCTCAGAGCAGCGCTCCTGCTTACCGGTAGCATCCATATGGTATTTAAGGGAAGAAATATGTAATTGATTAGCTGTAATGGCGGGTGTGAATGGCGGCTTTGTGCAGCTCCCGCCTGGTATCACAGCACTCGTTATCGCTCACTTTACTGCCTGACACATGGAATAAACAGTCATTAATCTGCTCGCTGCGCGGCCGATATCAGGAGTGTGGGAGAGACCAGGGCAGGCTTCAAAAAGTGTAAACCCGCTTACTAAACCTTTAGGTTTTAATTTGGTGCCTTTGGCAAAACCTTGCTTGCTGTCAATGAATAGAAACATTTTCTTCCCAGGAAAAAGTGAACAAAACTTGACGGAGTTCTGTAAATTTCCACGGTTTGTCAAACGCTGTCTCTGCCGTGGCTCCAAGTCTGATAATTGAATCCTGAAGAAGACAGATGATGAGAGAGCAGCGAGGATTTCCACAGGAGCCCGACGCTCGTTTATCGGGGCCGTGATCACAATTTGGAAAGTATTCGGCCTCCTGTAGGTGAAGATCGAGGAGAAACTAAAGGAAAATGATTTGATGGAATTTCATGCAAATTTTTCGGAAGTGATGGCGGATCATAAGCCAAGCATGGAGGATAACTCCCATCCAGAGAGGGGGCCCGGAGATAATGAGACTCTCTGAAGCGATGCATTTATTTACCCAGGATTCCAGGAAACGTTGATACAGATCATTAATCTTCCTAATGACATGCATTTTCCACCCTCTAGATGCCTTAATGATGAACATGAAATCCTTTCAACCCCTAATTAAGCACGCTAGAGTCTGGAGGTCCCGAAGTCCTTCCAGTCCTGGACCCCCGCAAGGAGAGTGCACACAGCTTATAGGTGGAACAATCACCCCCTGTACAAAGCGCACCGGTGCCATCACCTGGTCGCCTCGCCCTCCGCTCTGGGGCCATCGTCTGGTCGCCTCACCCTCCGCTCCAGGGCCATCACCCGGTCACCTCGCCTTCCGCTCAGGGGCCATCGCCCAGTCGGCTCGCCCTCCTCTCCGGGACCATCAGTCAATCGGCTCAGCCTCGGCTCCCAGGCCATCAGCCAAGAGGCCTCGCCATCTGCTCCCGGCTATCACCCGGTCGCCTCACCCTCCGCTCCACGGCCATCGCCTGGTCGCCTCGCCCTCCGCTCCGGGGCCATCAGCCAAGAGGCCTCGCCCTCCTCTCCCGGCCATCACCCAGTCACCTCACCCTCCGCTCCCTGCCATCAGTCAATCGGCTCACCCTCAGCTCCCAGGCCATCAGCCAAGAGGCCTCGACATCCGCTCCCAGCAAACACTCAATTGCATTGCCATACACTCCCGGCCATCACCCGCTTGCATCACTCTCCACTCTGGGGCCATCACCCGGTCACCTCACCCTCCGCTCCAGGGCAATCAGCCAAGAGGCCTCACCCTCCGCTCCCAGCCATCACCCAGTCACCTTACCCTCTGCTCCGGGCCATCGCCCAGTCGCCTTGCCCTCCGCTCCGGGGCCATAAGCCAAGAGGCCTTGCCATCCGCTCCCGGCCATTACCCGGTCACCTCACTCTTCGCTCCGGGGCCATCGCCCGGTCGCTTCGCCCTCCGCTCCAGGGCCATAAGCCAAGAGTCCTCTCCAAGCCATCACCCGGTCACCTCACCCTTCACTCCCTGCCATCAGTCAATCGGCTCACCCTCGGCTCCCAGGCCATCAGCAAAGAGGCCTCACCATCCGCTCCAGGGCCATAAGCCAAGAGGCCTCACCATCCGCTCCAGGGCCATAAGCCAAGAGGCCTCACCATCCGCTCCAGGGCCATAAGCCAAGAGGCCTCACCATCCGCTCCAGGGCCATAAGCCAAGAGGCCTCGCCCTCCTCTCCAAGCCATCACCCGGTCCCTCACCCTCCGCTCCGAGGCCATCAGCCAAGAGGCCTCACCCGGTCGCCTTACCCTCTGCTCCACGGCCATCGCCTGGTCGCCTTGCCCTCCGCTCCGGGGCCATCAGCCAAGAGGCCTCGCCATCCGCCAAGAGGCCTCGCCATCCGCTCCTGGTCATTACCCTTTGCGCCGGGGCCATCGCCCGGTCACCTCGCCTTCCACTCCGGCGCCATCAGCCAAGAGGCCTTGCCCTCCTCTCCCAGCCATCACCCAGTCACCTCACCCTCCGCTCCCTACCATCAGTCAATCGGCTCACCCTCAGCTCCCAGGCCATCAGCCAAGAGGCCTCGCCATCCGCTCCCAGCAAACACTCAATTGCATCGCCATACACTCCCGGCCATCACCCACTTGCATCACTCTCCGCTCTGGGGCCATCACCCGGTCACCTCACCCTCCGCTCCAGGGCAATCAGCCAAGAGGCCTCACCCTCCGCTCCCAGCCATCACCCAGTCACCTTACCCTCTGCTCCGGGGCCATCGCACAGTCGCCTTGCCCTCCGCTCCAGGGCCATCAGCCAAGAGGCCTTGCCCTCCTCTCCCGGCCATCACCCAGTCACCTCACCCTCCACTCCCTGCCATCAGTCAATCGGCTCACCCTCGGCTCCCAGGCCATCGCCCATTCGCCTCACCCTCCTCTCCGGGACCATCAGTCAATCGGCTCAGCCTCGGCTCCCAGGCTATCAGCCAAGAGGCCTCACCCTCAGCTCCCGGCCATCACCCGGTCGCCTTACCCTCCGCTCCGGGGCCATCAGTCAAGAGGCCTCGCCATCCGCTCCTGGTCATTACCCGGTCACCTCACCCTCCGCTCCCTGCCATCAGTCAATCGGCTCACCCTCGGCTCCCAGGCCATCAGCCAAGAGGCCTCGCCATCCTTTCCCAGCAAACACTCAATTGCATCGCCATACGCTCCCAGCGACCACCCGCTTGCATCACTCTCCGCTCTGGGGCCATCACCCGGTCACATCACCCTCCGCTCCAGGGCAATCAGCCAAGAGGCCTCACCCTCCGCTCCCAGCCATCACCCAGTCACCTTACCCTCTGCTCTGGGGCCATCGCCCGGTCGCCTCGCCCTCCGCTCCGGAGCCATCAGCCAAGAGGCCTCGCCCTCCTCTCCCGGCCATCACACCCTTCGCTCCCTGCCATCA